>NW_008691106.1:71569-91532 GCF_000695815.1 Acanthisitta chloris | reverse complement strand
CATTTGGTGATCTCTGCCTGGTCAGTATTTTCCAGATGTTCCCTGCAGACAGGAAGAGGGTGGAAGCAGCACTAAGTGCGTGTCATCTTCCAAAGGGCAAGGTAAGGGTTTCTCTGGGTACCCAAAGGTCTCACTAGCTTGAGAAGAATCATTTTGCCTGCCCTGACTGGGGCACCCTTGGCTGTGACAAACCATCACCCGAGATGCTCTTAGTTGCTGTGAAACCTTTGCCTCACCACTCCCTGCCAGGCCTTAACTGTGGCCTGCTGGGATCAGCTCTGACTGTGTTCCAGTAACACTTGTGACTCCAGCACTTGCACTATGTGTTGCATAGGGAGCAGCACGTTCCCTTCTGCCTGTTGCAGGACCTGCTTTTGGAAGCAGCGGCTCTGACAGTGAGTCTTGGCACGTGGTACAATCCAGGCCCCTGACACTCTTGCCGCTGCATCCAGCTGTCACTTTATACCATCCCACTAGAGGCACTGAGGGACAGTTTAAATACTTGTTCTGAAATAGAGCATTATGGTGCTTTCCCACTCCACCTGTGCTTGCCTAAACACCTGGCCAGATGTTCCAGTCACTTCCTTGCATTGTCACAGCCAGGTGCTGGGCTGTGGGTGTTACTGAGAAGTGAGAGCTGTGATGGGTTTGTGGTCCTGACACATCTTCATTATATTCTCAGAATGATGCCATCAACCCAGAGGACTTCCCCGAGCCTGTGTACAAGACTTTCCTGATGAATCTGTGTCCCCGACCTGAAATCGATGAGATATTTACCTCACAGTGAGTTTCCCTCAACCCACAGCCCAGAACTTGATCTCTTGTGGCAAAAGACAGGCAAAACGGAGGGGTGAGGGGGTTTGATGCTGTGTGGCTTGTCTGGGCAGGAACTCAGGTCATAAAACAGTGACTGAACACTGTCACACACAGCCTGAATAAAAAACAATGAGACCTCACTGTGCTGTGGGGTCTCTGGACTGTTCCCACCAAGGGGGCTGAGTCCAGGTCAGCACTAGGTCATACCAATGTGGTGCTGCTCCACCAAGGGGGCTGAGTCCAGGTCAGCCCTAGGTCATACCAATGTGGTGCAGCCTGAGAACCACAGATCTCACAAGTAGAGAGTGACCTTTTGTTTTTCAAGTACCTAAATCTGTGACTTCTTAAATGGACTTGTTTTCATAGGGCAAGTAATTCAATGTGCTCTGAGTCAGATCCCTCTAGAGCTGGAGTGAGAGGCTCCTCTCTGTACAACCTCTTCACAGGATGGAATTAGTGAGGAAGAAGAAAGGGCACAGTGGGAAACATTATTTGCAGGAAGAAATGTGTGTGTCCAGGGAGGGGGACCCCATTGCTAACCTGGGGAAGGGCCAATCTCTCTCCTGGTTTCCTGGGCAATACCCAGGCCTTACCTCTGTGATTCTCACTGCAGCCATCTGAAAGCAAAGCCCTACATGACCAAAGAGCACCTGGCAAAGTTCATCAACAAGAAGCAGCGTGACTCTCGCCTCAATGACATCCTGTTCCCTCCAGCCAAGCCTGAGCAGGTGCAGAGCCTGATAGAGAAGTACGAGCCCAGTGGGATTAACATCCAGAGAGGTGAGTCTTGTTCAGCCCAAAGGTCTTGCTGGAGAGGTGGGATGGAAGAGCAGAGGATCTCGTGCCTTCTGCCACACTGGCTTCCCAGGGGAGCAATCAGCCTGGTTCCCACATTTTTCTGAGATGCATCACCAAGGAGGTGCCAGAACTGTTCTGTTGGGAGACCATTACCAGCTGTGCTTTCCATGCAGGGCAGCTGTCTCCAGAGGGGATGGTCTGGTTCCTCTGCGGCCCCGAGAACAACGTGATAGCGCTGGACAAACTGATGCTGTACCAGGACATGACCCAGCCACTCTCACACTACTTCATCAATTCCTCACACAACACCTACCTAACAGGTATGGCAGTTCCAGAGGCAGGTCCCATCCCCAGGGCTGGATGGGGACACAATCAGTCAGGCAGATGTTTGTGACCTGAGGTTTGGAGGGCTGAGGGCTGTGCTGGACTCTGTAAATGCTGTGTGAGAAGAAGAAATGTCACCCTATAACTGCAAGCACCTTGTCAGTCTGCCACATCCACCTGCTCAAGGCTGGCAGATTCCTGTTGCTGTCCCATGTGAATAGCTAAGGTTGGGCCTCTCTCCTCCAGCTGGGCAGTTTTCTGGGAACTCCTCTCCCGAGATGTACCGGCAGACACTGCTGTCCGGCTGCCGCTGCGTGGAGCTGGACTGCTGGAAGGGACGGCCCCCGGACGAGGAGCCCATCATCACACACGGCTTCACCATGACTACTGAGATCCTCTTCAAGGTAGGGGAGACCTTTCTCCATAGATGCTTTTCCCTACTTGGTTTTAGACTGATGGCTGAGGGAGCTGCCAAAGGGATGGGCTGAGCACTAAGATGTTGGAGGGGAAAAGACTGATGCCAGGACTACAGGTGAACAAATGTGTGGGTATAGAAGGAAAGGTGAGCAGATGTGCACTGGGTTGGACTTTCTGTAAGTTTTTGGAGTGGGAGGAGCAGCAGAGAGGTTGCTAGCTGGATGAAGATGGATGAATGAAGGAGGGAAATGTGGGCAGTCAGGTGGAAGGCATGGAGAGGTGGTTGAGCAGATGTATCTGCATACAGAGGACTGTGTGCAGGGTGGATGGGTGGACAGAATATGGCATGAAGATGTTGGATATATGGATAGATGCACATCAGAGGAACAAATAGCGTGGCTTTTAGAAAACACACAGTTGAAATGAGGTTATCTGGTGGTCTGCAGCAGGTTTCTGTGGCTGACTGCCTCACGTGGAGGCTTTTGGAGGAGTAGGGTTCAGTTCCTTCCTAATGACCTGAGTGTTGGAATGTGTTCTCTGGCAGCTGTCCTCTACCATGCTGGGCAGCTGGCTTCCCTGAGGATTCAGCTCCCAGGCTTTGGAAGCACAGTACAAAGCCTGCTTCTCCCTTGGAAATACAGGGCATTTATCCACAGCTTGCAGGTTACAAATCAATGCATTACTATGATTTATTTTTTTTTCCTGAACCCCCTTACACAGCTGCTGCCAACAGGCAGAGGCACTTTAGGTTCTTTTTACAGCTATTTATTTCCCTTCTGTATCTTCCTCCCAGTTCCCACACTTCACTATTACTAAAATATTTATGCAGGGGGAAAACCAACCAACCAAACCGGTCCTTAAGATCAGAGGTATTGCCATGTTCAGTGTCAGCAATTTCCCAAACCCTGCAGTACCACTGCTGCTGTTTGCACAGCAGCTCACTGCAGATGGAACAGAAATAGTGGCAGCTGTGGCTGCTGTAATTGCAGTTCTGCTGAAGCCTGGGACTGTGCCTCAAGGAAATTATAACCTGTTAACACATCATGTGCCCAGGTTTTAGGTTTACATAATACACAGACCTTTCCCTCCACACCTCTCTCCCTGTTCTGCCATTCCTGTGGCTTTTTAGTAGCTCTGTCTGTAGCTTCTCCTCTGAGCCTTGAGGTTTCTGTGACAGATTCCAAGTGGTCCATGGAGGAGCAGCTGTGGCAGCCTCCCTCCATGCTAAGGTCATGGCTGGACCTGGTTTTGGGGGCAGCAGGGAACTGTAATTGCAAAGGAGCAAATGGCACTTCTTTACCAAGTCAATTAGCAGCACTAGAAGGGAAAATAGTGGAAAGTTTGTGGCAGTTTAACATGGACTTGGAGAAAATATAATTGTTTTTTCTTATATCGTTAATGCTAAGAAGGTTTCCATGGTATTTGCATTTGAAATGTCAGCACTGCTGGTGGCTGAACACTCCAGCCTTTGCTGCTAGGCAGAATTATTTTGTAAGCAACTGAAACTGTAGAAAATGAAGCAGGTTCAGAGGTCAGTATGGAGAGGGTGTGAAGTGGTTCATTGTGGTGCTGCAAACACCTTTCTGTACCAGTTCAGGGTGCACAGGGCAGTAGCTTGAGCAGTGTCTTGGGGCAGTGGCTTCTCTCTCTGGCCAGGCACTCTCACATTCAGTGATGTATATATACACCGAACTATGTAGCAAAAATAAAACCTCAACTTCAACTTCTTATATCATCAGCTTCATTTTTATGCAAGCTGTTGAGTTGAACTGCAGGTTGTATTCTCTGGAGCTGAAAATCTGGGCAGGTGTGAAGAAGATCACACTTCTCACCTTCTGACTGGGAGAAGTTTAGTGACTTTCAAGAGAAGCTCCTGAGAATGACAATTTTGGAGTCTGTTCAGTGGGAGCTCAGCTGTGTGTCTGTTATTGAGTGCTCACTCTCTGACCTTTGCCTCTCCTTCAGGATGCCATCGAGGCCATTGCAGAAAGTGCTTTTAAAACATCTCTGTACCCTGTGATCCTGTCCTTTGAGAACCACGTGGACTCGTGAGTATCCAGTACTTGGGGGAATGGGCCAGAGCTGAAAGATGAGCCCTAAGCTGCAGAGTGGAGTGACCACAGTTGTGCAGCCTTTTAGCTTGCAATAGCAGAGTATGAGTTGTACTGGGAATGGGTCTTGAACATCTCCATAGCTGAGTGAAGGTGAGAGATGGTTTTCTAGGTGAAGCACATGGATCTCAAGGTGGTTGCTCATGCTAAGCTCTGGATTTGGGCATCTGATTTCCTATTCACTCCCGCCTGATCTCTTTCAGGCCCAAGCAGCAGGCAAAGATGGCTGAGTACTGCCGAACCATTTTTGGAGACATGCTGCTGACAGAGCCACTGGAAAAATACCCAGTAAGTGGGAGCTGGGGAGAGAGGCCAGTGGGGAGGCCTTTCTGGAAACCTTGTCCCTCCTGGTGCTGGGAGATGCCACAGTAGATGCAGACAGTGACAGAGAATGTGATGCTTTGGGCAGATAATTCTGGTCCATAGGAGTGGGTGGAAAGTCCATTTTTGGAGACATGCTGCTGACAGAGCCACTGGAAAAATACCCAGTAAGTGGGAGCTGGGGAGAGAGGCCAGTGGGGAGGCCTTTCTGGAAACCTTGTCCCTCCTGGTGCTGGGAGATGCCACAGTAGATGCAGACAGTGACAGAGAATGTGATGCTTTGGGCAGATAATTCTGGTCCATAGGAGTGGGTGGAAAGTTTCTGAGAGAGATGCAGACAGTGACAGAGAATGTGATACTTTGGGCAGATAATCCTGGTCCATAGGAGTGGGTGGAAAGCTCTCAGTCTGAGAGGTTTTCCTGAGCACTTGCCCAACTCTGCTCTGGTTTAGCACTCTGTGACCTGAGTGACTATGACACTAAGCTCTGGGTGGCCAAGTTGTACCAGTGGCTGTGTACAAGTGTGTTCTGTACATGGCACTGGTTCAGCTCTGCTGCCAGCACTTACTTTGGCAATGGGAACAAGGGCCTAGTCCTGCTTCAAGCCTGGAAATACTCTCTTCCAGGGATAGATGGGCAGGTCAGTGCATGTGCTCAGAACAGCTGAGTAAAACTCCCCATCTGCTCGAGACACCAGCAGCTGCCCACTGTTCAGCCCCGTGTCCAGGCAATACGGAGGAACAAGAGGATGTGGAGGGAACAGTTCAGGGATCAGCTAAATTATTAACAGCCCTTTGCTGTCTGTGCAGTCTGAGTCACACGTCCTTGTCTTGAGCCACCTCCTCTGGGATCTCTTTTCAAATCTGCTGCAGGCAGTGTTTAAATCTGGCCCAGAGCTGATCTGGGACTAGGCTCTGGGATAATGAGAGAAGTAGGTGGAATGTGAAGCCAGAGGTGTGTGGATGCCTTCAGGCCATGTAGGTGGTTTTTTTAGCTGTGGTACTGGGTGGGTGGCTGAGAACAGCACAGCAGAACCTGAGAGGTGCAAAATGCTGGTCTGAAACCACAGGGGAAATCTTAGGGAAAATCTGCATGGATCTAGTGGGATGTGCTGGCAGATGGGGGAAATCAAGTGTACAGTGGGTGAGAGATGTGTCCATGCAGCAGGAACTGGCCAGAGGAATGGTACTGGGAGGGACAGCAGGGGTGAGTGTTTGAATTCTGTCTGTAGTGAAAATTTAGTGTGAAGTTTATCTGTTGCAGCTGAAGCCAGGAGTTCCTCTGCCAAGTCCCAAGGATCTCTTAGGGAAAATCTTGATTAAGAATAAAAAGAACCAATCTGTATCTGGGAAGAGGCAGAGCTCTTTGAAGAAAGGGAGGAATGTGGAACCAGAAATCATTGAGCAGCCAACCCCTGTGGATGCTGAAGATACTGGTAAGTCTGAAGGAAAGTGGGACTGGTAGGGCTGGCTGAGCCAGTCAGGAGACCTTACAAATCACCCAATGCTAGCCTGGGGAAGCCAGCACTAGTCATCAATTCAGTTACCTCAAACTGCAGCATAAGCCTGGAAGAGAAATTAAATCTTCAGAATATTTTCAACACTTAGTCCAACTCAGAGATCTTCACTTGGGCCCTGCTCATCAGTCAGCTCTGCCTGCTCCAGGGTGTGTGGCTGCATCCCTTGGGGACTCAGTGATACACAGTATCTGTTGTGTTGAGGGAAGGGGATAATTTGTTACTGCTTGTAGCTTTCTGGTAACTACAAATTCACCATGGCCCAGTTCTCCACCCTGAGGGTCTCAGAGGTTTATAGAGCCTTCAGCTCCCTTGCTGTCACCTCATGGGCTCAGGGCACCTGTGGTAGAACAGTGACTGTCTCCCTGTGGAGAGCCCCAGGAGGAGCAGTTTGGTCTCTTGGATGTGCTAGTGCACAGTGTGCCTGTTCAGATTTGTATTTGGCCAATAAAATGGTAGGATTCTTCCCCTCACTGTTCCTGCATGACTTGGTTGTGAGGTTCTGCACTGGCAACCTGCAGTGTCCTGACTCAGTGTCCTGCTGTAGTTACCACTGATGTGGGCTTGTGTGCTTAGTCTGGGCAGGTGATGTGGCTGAAGAGGAGCAAGAGGAAGAGGATGAACAGCTCGGAAACCTGGATGAAGAGGAAATTAAAAAGATGCAGTCAGATGAGGTACTGTCACTGTTGGTTCTCTTCCTTTTCTTATTTTTTCTGGTTTCCAGTTTTTCTCTGGGGCTTCACCCTATTGAGATAAATCCAAACTGCAGAGGAGAATGAACTTGCCAAGAGCTTTACTTCCCCCATGCATCAAGACTTTTGCCAGAGAGATTGAATAAGAGAAATTGTGTTGCAGGCATTAGAGAATGTGGCAGAGGAGTTGTTTTTGCTGACTCTGCCTTTGATATTCCACATGATTTGGAGATAATTGTTTGCCTTCAGGGTGTTGGAGAGACTTAGCCTAAGTCTGATAAAAGTTGTTACTGAGGAAAAGTGCTGCTCTGAAGGGGGAGGGAGGAGATCACCATTCCCTTGAATAAAAAGAATCTGTTTCCCATTTCCATCTCCCTGGCATCACTCAGGAGGCAAAACAATGTTGGTGTGTCCCAGACTCCATGCTCTGTGAGGTTAGAGAGGTCCTGGGCTTGGTACATCCTTCCTAACTGGTACCTCTCCATGTGCCTTGGGTTCAGTTCTTGCTCAGTGCCTAGAAACTCCATGTCCCTGTCCACATGGATGGAGGTGTAGGACTGGAAAACCAGAGGTCAGGGCAGCCACCAGAGCTCTTCCACTGGGAAGCCCTGGTGTGGTTTGGTTCATCCCACAGGAAGGTCTCTTCATCTGTCTCCTCTTCAATTCTGTTTTCTGCTCAGGGCACAGCTGGGCTGGAAGTGACAGCATACGAGGAGATGTCCAGCCTGGTGAATTACATACAGCCCATCAAATTCGACTCCTTCGAGGTCTCTGCCCGTAAGTCAGTCAATTCCTTCGGAATCCAGGCCAAGGGCTTCCCAGGTCCATCGGTCCACACACAGAACAGGGACTGGGTGTGCCTTTCCTCTAAATGCTTTATCATCTCCTGTTTCTAGAGAAGAACCGGAGTTACGTCATCTCTTCCTTCACGGAGATGAAGGCCTACGATCTACTGACCAAGTTCCCCATGCAGTTTGTAGAGTATCCTTTTTTAGAGTTATCCATGTCCTGTGGAGTTGGGTGCTTGGAATGTAAGAGATAATCTGGAGCTTGAGTAAGGCTGAGGCATATCCAACAGGCTTCTGGTTCCAAGTTCTGGTAAACATTTCATCAGAGATACAAAGTGTGCAGGTGCTAGAGACATGGGATCTTCCAGGGTGGCTTGGGAGCTCTCCAGAGAGATTCTTGACAGGTTTCCTATGGAGCCTCTGCAGATACAACAAGCGGCAGATGAGCCGCATTTACCCCAAAGGCACCCGGATGGATTCCTCTAACTACTTGCCCCAGATGTTCTGGAATGTTGGCTGTCAGATGGTGGCACTCAACTTCCAGACCATGGGTGAGTGTCTCAGTGTCTGGGTGCTCCTGGTCACCAGGTGCTCCTTGTCAGTGCCTCTTCCTTTGCCGCAGTTTCCCTGATTTACTCCATGTACTTTCTCCCAAAGTGCTGTTCTCCTCTGACTCCATCTCCCACAGACCAACAGCACTTCACAAGGCCTAGCACAGACCTGGCACACACACAGGCATGGACTGCTGTCACCCCATGTCCGGGCACTGTCCCTGGCTGTCCTGTGCCCATGTCACACCGAATCATGTGCATGAGTGCACCCTCAGCCCCCATCCCCTGAGCTGCTGCCTCTCCAAGACAGCAGGCACAGCTCCATCTGGCTACAGGACTGGCCTGTCTGTGCCATTATTTCCAGGATTTTGACCCGAACAGAGAGGGAAGGGCCTTTCCTTGTTGCACATCCAGCATGAGAAGGAAAGAAAAGCCTCCAGGAAAGCTATTGCTTACCCCTCATCCTTCCTCAGAGGAGTGTGTTATGTATAAAGGGTGTCAGTGAAAAAAGGAAGTGACTTTGAAAGGGAGAGAGTGGTAGTTTGGTCAGGAAGAGGATGACAGTGCAGACAGATGCAGAATATGTTCTCAGGAGAAGTGTCTGAGAGAAGATGGACTCAGGAGGCTCAAAATGAAAGAGGGAAGGAGCAGAGGGGCTTAGGCACCTACTTATTCACACCCAAAAATAGCAAGTAGGTTTTAATTTAGTTCTGCCTATGACTTATGGTGCAATCGTAAGCAAACCATTTCCCTTCCTTACAACAGCTGCTGTAATATTTTTCCCTGTAGGGTGCTGAGAGGCTTAATTAGTTTTTGCAATGGCTTTGTGAGCCGTGGGCTAGCAGGGGCTGGAGCCTGCTGCAGCTTTCAGCTCCCTCATAGCACACAAACTACCTGTCACACCCAAATTTGTCTCACCGTGTTGCTTTGGCTCTCAGATGTGCCCATGCAGCAGAACATGGCCCTGTTTGAGTTCAATGGCCAGTGTGGCTACCTGCTCAAGCACGAGTTCATGCGGCGCCCAGACAAGCAGTTTGACCCCTTCTCCGTGGACCGCATCGACGTGGTGGTGGCCAGTACCCTGTCTGTCACGGCAAGTACAGCCCCTGCAGCCATCCCTGGCACCAGGGCTCTTTGGTATCCAGCGGGGCCCTTGGTGGCACAGGAACCCAGGGAGCCCTGTGGGAGTGTTACCGTGGCAACTCCCCAGGCTTGGCACTATTTTAAACTAATCATAATTGCATGAAAATGGGAAATCAGCATCTGCCACGCAAGTCTGCGATGGTGCGGAGGGAGGAAGTGCTGAAGCAAGAAACATGGGTGGAGGTGAAAGAAAAGCTGGAGAGAAAAGCTGTTTTGGGGTGGGAGAATGGAGTGAAGGAATGGGTGGGTCCTTCTGTTTGCTTCTTTTCAGCAGCTGCTAATTCTGTTTCTGCCATTGTAGATACTCTCTGGTCAGTTCCTCTCGGACCGCAGTGTGAAGACCTACGTGGAAGTGGAGCTGTTTGGGTTGCCAAGGGACACCAAACGCAAATACAGAACCAAACTGACCTCCACGGCCAATTCCATTAACCCTGTGTGGAAGGAGGAGGCTTTTGTGTTTGAAAAGGTGAGAGCATTTGATAGTCATTTAGACAAGAGAATCCTTAAAGCTCCCGTTGGCCACAAGCACTGCCTCAGGAGAGCTCAGTGACAGCAGAAGGGACTCCCCTCTGGAGATCTTTTAGATAACATCCAAACAACAATATCCAGAACAAGTTTCATCAGTATTTCCCAGAACAGATAAGGGGTAGTTGGGGACATATCTGGAAATAACAGGTATCCAAAGCCTCTCCCTTTGTGATGCCCTTCAGACTGACATTGACTGATGAGCTTGGAAAACTTCCAGCATCAGGAAGAAGAAAGGAACTGAACGTCTGTGGTTAAACTGTCAATAAGATACAGCCAAACTGGAGTAGTAATGGGACCAGTTTTCAGTTGTGCCAGAACTGGAAAGCTGCCCTGCCTGTCCCCAGGAATTCTGTGGTCACCAGTCCAGCTGCAGGGTACAGGGAAGTTGAGTCAAGTTCATGTTAACACAATCCATCACAGTGTCAGGCACACTGTGAAACTGCAGATGTTTTCAGCCTGCTTGGGATGTGATAGATAAATATCCTCCTTCAGAAACACTCTCAGGCTTCGCTCTTGGCAGAATAATTTCAAGTTCATTTTATGGCACAAGAAAACAAGGGAGGAGGGAGGCAAGAGCCCTTACGGCGAGGTTGCCATGTTTGTTAAATTGCCCTTCCCACTTCATTCCCTTTGCTAAATTATCCTTCCCACTTGATTCCCTTCTCTGGAGAGTTGCTGCCTGGAAGCTATGGCTTGAAGGGTTTGTTGCCCTGTTTTTGTCTTTGTCTCCTGTGATCCTGGGCAGGCTGAGCATCCTGTGTTTGGTGGAATTTCTGGGAATTCAGTTATGTCTGTGATAAACTGTGGCCTTAAAGTACAAGATGCAGAGACAGGCAGTGGCTTCCTTGGAGAAATGGAATTGTGTGACTGGAAGGAGGAGGGAGTAAAGCTCTCCTTAGTGAGGGAGGAGGATGCTGTTGGAGTTAGAGATGAAGACACTGGTGCCTTATTCTGTTCTTCCCTTAGATCATGATGCCTGAGTTGGCCTCTCTGAAAATCGTGGCTTGGGAGGAAGGAGGGAAGTTCATTGGCCATCGTGTCATTCCTGTCATTGCAGTGCACTCAGGTAAATCTTGTGGTAATTGTGGAAATTCCTTCAGCTTCTGTGCCCTTGAGACCTGTCCATTGAGAGCTGTACGTTTTGCTCCTTGATCTGAATTCCTGCAGCCACTGAAGCCTTCAGATTCATCCTGTTACAGCCTTGGCTTGATTCCATGATATATTCACTGTGCCCACCTGTAAAGAGGGACTTTGGTTGGCTGCTGGAGCACACAGACAGGGAGGACAGGGATTCTGCCAGCTCAGCTCAGCTCAGCTCCTGTGCTCTGTTTCAGGCTACCACCACGTGTGCCTGCGCAGCGAGAGCAACATGCCGCTCACCATGCCCTCCCTCTTCGTGTACCTGGAGATCAAGGACTACGTTCCTGATGCTTGGGCAGGTAGGACACGTTGGAATGTGCAGGGTGGAGGCTCTGGCTTCGTCCAAACTCTGCTCCAGAAGCATTTTTCCAGCCCAGCAAGTGCTTTCCTGCTGCACCCTCATTCCTTATCAGGGTGGGACTTGAGCACATGCCAACATCCTGTCACAACCTCACTGCCATGGGAAGAGCACGGACACTGCAGCTGTGCCTGGCCCCACCTGAGGGGCAGTGCAGGTGTAACAGGCTCTGTCATGGAGTGGGGCAGTCCTACTGTTACTCAGAGGCAGGGAGAGGTTTCCTTGAGGGAAGAGATGATAACTGTCAGGGGCTGATGAGAACGGGGTGGTGTTCTTCGCTGTTGGAAAAGAGAGGGAAGTTCATGCTGGTACTGAGATACAAAGACTTTCCTTTGAAAAGGAGATGGTCAGACAGAGCTTAATCAGGACAGAAGCCTCAGTGGAGGTATCAACAGCCATGACCAAAGCCATGCAGAATGTAACAGCATCAGCCACACAAGCTTTTGGGAATACACAAAGTTCCTCTCTGTCTGCAGATCTGACTATTGCCCTCTCCAATCCCATCAAGTTCTTCAACCTCCAGGACAAGCGCTCGGTGAAGCTCAGGGATGCCTCAGGGGAGGTGAGTTTTTCCAGGTTCTGTTCTCTAAAGCACAGACTCGTGGATTCAGCCTATAGTAATGGAACTTTGATTTACCTCTGGTCTTTGTTTTAGAGGCCTGGCACAAAGAGGAACTTCCCACCTGCTGAGACTAATGGGATGCCAGACTCTGCTGGGAAATCCAGCATTCTTCCCTCAAATGGGCCCATGGGTGAGTTTCCAAGCACTTAAGCATCTTGGCAGCTTAATTCCTCTGTGCTCACACCAAAATCCTTCACATGGCCTGTGTTCTGTTGAGCTCTCCACTGTCCATTTCCAAGCTGAACATCTAAGATGGAACATTCACAGCAACCTCTTTTGGGATTTCAGGAGCAGCAGCGTTCGCCAAGGATGAGACTGTGTTAGAAATTCTGCAGATGGCAGGTAACTCCTCTCATGCTGCTCCCCTGGGCTGAGGCCTGTCAGTCATCTTACATTCCCAAGTTAGAAAGACATGCCTGATGTAGTCAGCACTAGGACAAACTCCAGGAGTCTTGGGGCTCAGGGACACAGATTCCCTTCAGCACACCTGCACCCTCTGCACAACGTGTCGTTCACCTCCTTTCCTGGGTCTGAATGTTGTGTGATGCAGCTCCCTACAAACAAAGGGCCAATTATGCCTCAAAACTGAAATGAAGGTGCAAGAGGAAACCTGTTCCATTCAGGATATGTTGCCAAATAACTGTTATGTACATTAAGTTTTGCTTTTTAAATTTATTCCAGAGGCAGAATGTTCCCTGGGACAATATGTTCCTGGTGAAAGGCATCCCATAGTGTGGAGCAGAGTGGGCTCTAGTTTGGGAGTGCATGTGGTGACTGAGGGATTTGTGTTAGAGCTGTATGCCTCACTTTGCCAGTCCAAGCCTTGGGAAGGAGCCCTGCTCAGCACAGTTGTGCTGCAGACACATCTGCATGTTCCGTTAAATTTTACACATTCCAAGCCCAAGAAAAGTTCCCCTGAGCAGATAATACCCTGTGGCCTTTCTGCCACAGATAACTGATCTGACCACTTGCTGCTGCCAGGTAACAAGTTCTCCAGTAGTTTACAGGCATCCTTTCCTGCTCGTTTCCATCTGCTTCAGAGCCCTTTCCTTTATTCCTCCCAGCTGAGGAAGTGCCAGGCCCTCACACTGGAGGGGATGAAAGTGCCCATCATTGTAACTCAGTTTTGCAAAAACCTCAGTAAGCAAGGAAATGAGAAAGCTTCTCCCTTGTGATTGGAGCTGCCAACCAGCCTAGCAATGCTGCTGTCATCAGGATAGCTGGAACTGTGGAAAGGGGTGCAAGGCATAAGGCAGACTGACACATCAGTACCGGTGTGTTCCTCTGGCCAAAACACCTGGCACCAGTTCTGCCTGTCCCCATGCCCCATCCATCAGGTGAACTGAGCTGCAGGGGAAGAGGGAGGAGAACGAATGGAGGCAGTGCTGAAACCCCATGTGTGACCCCACAGGGCATGGCAGCAGGTGGAGAAATGCTGTGAGGGAGAAAACAGCCTCTTTATGTTGTGTTGCAGAGCCTGAGACTGCCAGCCTCGCCGAGCTGCAGCAGATGAAACGCTTCCTGAAGCTGCTGAAGAGGCAGGAGAAGGAGCTGAGGGAGCTGGAGCAGAAGGGAAGCAAACGGAGGGAGGAGCTGCTGCAGAGATACTCTGTGCTCTTTTCAGAGCCTGTCTGCCATGGGGGCAAGAAAAGGATGGTGAACACAAGGAAGACCCAGAAGAAGAGGTAAAGCCCAGGGGCTCCAGCCTGTGGGTCACCTCCCCAGCCCAACACAGGGAATCCCCAGGAGAAACATGGGCTCTCCTTCTCTGAAGGAAGATGGAGCAGTGCAGGCATCTGCATCTCCCTAGTTGTTCCCACTGAGGGTGGGTGGGAAGGTTGGGATTGTACTGGCATCGCTAGAAACAGCACAGCCTCTGGTTCTGTTCTGCAGGAGTGTGACCTCAGGCGACGTGGGAACCTGTGCAAATCCTGTAGGAATAGCGGAGAGCATCGATCAGCAGCTCGTGGAGCTGAGGGAGAGGCTGGAGCTGGACCTTGTCCAGCTCGAGGAGGAGCACCATGATGGGATCCGAAGGAAGAAAGAGCAACACGCCACGGAGGTGAGGGCTGGCACTCAGTGTCACCACAACATGTGGCACAGGAGAACCTCTGCAAACACAGCCCAAAAAGCCAAGTTCTTCTCTAAACTGTGAGCTTGGAAGTGTGGCCACAGGGCAGAACACACCCCTCAGAGCATTGCCAGGTCCGTGCCAGGTAACTGAGAGTGGAGACAGTGGTGCTTATTTGTGAAAAGCTTATAAAAATCCAGCAGAAACATTTCTATGGGTCTGCAATTCAGTAAAAAAATAGAGCAGCACTGCCCTTGAGCACATCAGGCTCCATCTGCTCCAGCTCTTCTGACAGCTGAGCTTGGAGTCAATGTGGTGTTTAGTGACTTCACACACTGCCAGGTGCCACCTCTCCAGGAGCCTGGGGACCCTCAGAGCCAGGGTGACATGTAGGTGGGCATGTGGCAGCCATCAGAGCATGTCATACTGTTTGACTTGGTAGAAGTCAAAGAAGTGTCCAGGTGAGGTGTCCTGGGGAGTCCTGCAGGTGCCTTCAGGCTCCCAACCTTCTGCCAATGCCAGCAGGAGCCACAATGTTGCCCGGGGACACAGTGCAGTCCATGGGATGGTGATAAATCCATATGCCATCTGTTCCAGTGCAAGGGGTATGATTCCAGGGTTGGGAATGGAAGTGGATGCCTCCCAACTGTCAGTCCACTGGCACAGTACAATCGGTGTGCACAGCTGAGCTCACTGCTGTGGGTTTTGCACAGAGCCTTGTGGATTTGGAGTCCATGGCCCCAGGGATTCAGCACAGGGAGGGATACAGCCCACTCTGGGGGTAGTTGGATGCAGATAGAGTATTGTCTTATCTCAACTTGTTCCCTTTCAATGTTGTTTTCATCCCTTGGACAGCAAGTTTCCAGGATCCTGGAGCTGGCCAGGGAGAAGCAGGCGGCCGAGCTGCGGGCGCTGAAGGAAGCATTGGAAAGGTAAACACAGCAGTTGATCACAAAGCAATAATGCTCTGCTCTGGGACAGCCCTTGCTGCTGGATCTCAAAGCTCTGCACTGCAGTGAGTGAGGACAGGGGAAGAGAAGCATCTCTTTTACCTTGGTGAGAAATTGAGGCACAGCAGTGTGACAAGGTGATGTAACACAGGGTCTCACAGTGGCACTGGGGGAAGACAACTCTAGTGATCTCCAGGGCAGTGTTCCTGCCATGAGACACCAAAGCAGCACACCAGTGTTCCATCTGCAGTGAGCAGCCTTGACTGACTCATTGGGAAGGATAGGAAGGAAACAGCACTGCTGGTCACTGGGTGCCATTTCTGTGTGCTGCAGTCAGTATATCACATTAGTCCCTTCCAGGGACTGCTCTGCTCCTCCTTCTAAGTGAATTGAGCTTCTTGGCCCCAGTATTTAAACAGACTTGCAGAATGAATTCAGTTTCTAGCCAGGCATGTTCCCATTTGTTTTTGCAAGAACTTTGTCCTGAAGCTACAATCCTCACTCATTCCTCCTTCCCATTAAATCCTCTCTGAGCCTTTAGTTGCCAAGTCAGACAAAGCTTCCTCTTTTTGTGTCCTGCCCCAAGCCAGAGGCTGTTTCTCTCAGCTATTCACTTATTCAGGCAATAATAAGGAAACAGGTGAGTAGCCAAGTAATGGTTTCCTAATGAGAGGATGTGATTAGTACAGTCATATCTACAGCTGTCTGGGAGGAGCTCCAGAAGCAGTTCAAGATCTGGAGCAACAGGCAATAAAATGGCAGCTAAATTTGGTATGAGTAAATGCAAAATAAAGTGAATGGATAAACCTAACTATAGGTCAGCTGTGCACAGGTGTTAGCACTCAGGTAAGAGATCTTCAGCTGCTGTGGATGCCGCTCCCAAATAGCTCATCATTCCCAGTCTGCAGTGGCCAAAATGGCAAAGAGGTTTTTGGGAATTATGTGGAGCAGGGACAAGAGATACACACTCAGCCTTGCGCCGCTGGATCTGTCTGCACAGAGCTGTCCCCTTCTCAGTGTGCCATCCCAAACAAAAGGCTTTGAAAGAAAAAGGAGGACAGTCAGCACAGCAAGGAATGAAACAGACCTCAGCCTGGGGAACAGTTGCGGGAGAGGATGTGACTGGAGCGTAAGTCAGGAGTGGTCTGGAGGAAAACAGGGCAGTGAGTAGCTGTTTGTCACAAACAATAAATAAATGTGGAACACCCAGTGAAGGGCTCAGGTGCCTTTTGTTGCACAGCTGATAAACTTGGTGCTGTTCCTCTCAGGGCAAGAGTTACGACATCCAACTTAAAGGTAAACTCAAAGGTATGAAAGACACCACGGGAGCTAAATGCATAGGTGCTGGTGGATACACTGGAAACTAGGGAAGGTGGTGGAGGGAAAAATTCCAGTACATTTGTTCTTTCTTACACTTCTCTTTAGCATTTGCTGCTTCCACTGCTGGGAGCAGGACATGTCCCTAGTCTTGGGTAGGAATTACAGGACTTAAAATATTCTAAAGACTTCAGGCTTTCTGCTTCAAACTTGGCTTTTCTGGACAGCAGAACAGTTGAGAGCTGTGGCTGGAGGGCTGTTCCAGTCCCTGGGGCTGGTAACCAGGCCTGTCTCCTCTTTTCTCTCCACAGCAACATTAAAGACATTAAGAAGAGGCTGGAGGCAAAGAGAGTGGAGCGGATCCAGACCATGACAAGGAACACCAGTGACAAGGCTGCTCAGGAGAGGTACTGGAGTGGATGTCCATGCAGAACACCAGGGCCTGCTGCTGGCTGGAAGCTGAAGAAATAGAATTTTGCATGCAATTTTAATTGTGTTTTATTTGCCTTTCCAAAAATTACAGCAGCCTCTCCCCGTGGGAGGACACTCTGGGAATGGAACAGAGTGGCACCAATCAGCACTGATAAATGAGTTTTATGGAAAGATAACAACTGGATCACAGGGTTTTATACTTTTGTTTGAAGGTTGAAGGTTTTTATACTTTTCTTTAAAGGCTGAAGAAGGAAATCAACAACTCCCACATTCAGGAGGTGGTACAGAAAATAAAATTGGTGAGTACTCCTGGGCCAGGCTGCCCCAGCAGCTCTGGTTTCTGCAGGGTGTGTCCCATGTATGGCTGTGACACTCCGAGTCTGTCTGTGTGTGGCCATGTGTATCAGAGTGGGCCTGTCTGTCCACGAGTGTTCATGTCTGGCCATCTCTGTGTGTCTGTGAGTGTCTCTGGGTCTGTCCATGTCTCTGTCCATTTGTGCCTGTCTGTGTTTCTGTTCATGTCTGTCTGTTAGTCCATCCCTGTCTGTCTGTTGTGGTGCATGTCTCTGTCCATCCATGTGTCTGTGTCCCTGTGTATGTATCTGTGAGACCCTGTCTATCTCTGTTCTGTATGTCTGTGTCCTTGCATCTGCCTGTGGGTCTGTCCATGTGTCTGTGTGGTTGTGAGTCCTTGTATCTGTCCATGGGTGTGTGTCCATCCATGTCTCATGTCTTCTGTGTCTGCATGTCCATGTCCCATCTGTGTCTGGCTGACTCCGTCCTTGTATGTGTGGCCCTATGTCTGTACATCTGTCCATTTGTGTGCCCATCCATCTGTGTGTCCATCCATGCATATTTGGGTCTGTGTGTCTGTCCTGATGCACAAATCATGTGTGTATGTCTCTGTCCTTGTGTGTGTGTCTGTGTCCATCCGTGTCTGCATATGTCCATGTGCCGGTGTCCGTGTGTGTCTCCGTGGCCATGTGTGTCCACTCACGTGTGTCTGTGTCTGCCTCCGTGTGTGTCCACCCACATCCACTCACGTGTGTCTGTGTCTGCCTCAGTGTGTGTCCACCCACATGTGTCTGTGTCCATCCACGTGTGTGTCTCTGTGTCTGTCCCTGTGTGTCTGTGTGTCCATCTGTCTGTCTTTGGGTCTGTGTCCCTATCCACATGTCCATCCCTGTGTGTGTCCACATGTATTTGTCCATCCACGTGTCTCTCTGTGTCTGTGGCTCTGCATGTGCACATGTCTCTGCATCTGTGTCCCTGTACATCCATGTCCTTGTCCATATGTCTTTCTGTCTGTGTGTGGTTCTGTCTGTCTCCTTCTGTGTCCCCGTGTGTCTGTTCATGTGTCTTTCTCCCTGTGTGTGTGTCCACATCCGTGTGTCTGTGTATTTGTCCCTCTGTATGTCTGTGTCAGTACATGTCCATCCATGTCTATGTATCTCTGTATCCAGGTCTCTGCATGTCCATCTGTGTGTGTGTGTCCATGTGTCTGTCCATACATGTGTCTGTGCCTCCATGTCTGTCCCTGTGTGCATGTCTGTGTGTCTGTGCCCATGTGTGTGTCCCTATGCCTGTCTATCCTTATGTCTTTCCATCTGTGTCCCTGTATCCCTGTGCATGTGCTTCTATCTCTGTGTCCATCCCTGTGTGCCTATGTCCATCCGTCTGTCTGTGTGTGTGCCTCCATCTGTGTGTCTGTCCAGTTTGTGTCAGTCCATGTGCATATGTCCCTTTGTGTGTGGCTGTGTCCCTGTATGTCCATCCATGTGTCTGTTGTTGTTCTGTCCATGTGGCTTTGTCCCTGTGTGTGTCCATCCATGTGCATGTATCTGTGACTGTGTCCCTGTGTATGTTTCTGTCCATGTCTTTGTCCCAATCTGTGTGTCTTTCTGTGTGTGTACATCTGTCTGTGTGTCCCTTGTGTTTGTGTCTACCATACATCTTTGTCCCTCTCTGTGTGTCCCCAGGTGTTGTCTGTCCATATGTCCTTGGCCCTGTGTCTGTGTTCCTGTGTGTGTATCCATCCACATCTCTTCCTCTGCTGTCTGTCCCTGTGTCTTAGTCCCTGTGTAGGTGCCTGTGTTCCTTTTTGTGTGTCTGTGTCCCTGTCCCTGAGCACACTCACCTGCCTGTGCTGTGGCAGTGCCCACATCCCCCGGAGCCAGCACAGGTGTCAGAGCTAGGCACGAGCCTGGGCTGCCTAGGCTGGGCTGAGCTCAGGCTACCCAAGCCTTTGTTTCTACAACCAAAACCTGAGTTTGTTTGTTCTTTTTCAAGGTGACAGAAAGGACGGGCAGGTTCCAGCAGAAACTGGAGGAGAAGCAGGCAGAAAGTCTGAGACTGATCAAGGAGAGAGAGAACCAGGTAAGGGCTCAGGGTCGGTGCAGTCCCTTAGCACAGCAAATCCAAACCCCCAGGGCATCAGGCTTAATGCTGCCCTCGGCCCACACCCACGCCCAGGGCGCTGAGGAAGAGAATGAGGGGCCCACACCACTCCCAAGAGCAGCAATAGCTCCCTGGGGTTTTAGTCCCAGTCTCTCTGCAAAGCTCCAGTGTGTGGGCAGTGACCCAAGTCTCTGTTCGCAGCTCCACCAGGAGGCACTGGCCGAGTACAAGGAGAAGCTGAGAACGCTGAACACGGTGGTGCAGGAGATGGTGAAGCACTACACCAAAGGTGGCTTTCCCAGAGAGTCAGAAACTGGGAAGGAAGCAGGTCAGTGCGGTCCTCATGGAGAAGGAGGCTCTACAGACCAAAGGGAAGCCAACATTCCAGGGGCAGAGGTGTCCAGACTTGCACTGCCCATGGCTAAGCCCCCAGGAACTGGGACAGATGTGGAGATCGAAGAGAGCATATTCTGAGGCGAGTCCCTTCCTTACTGTTCTCTGAAGAAGGTTGATGGAGGTATAGGGTGAAGTTAACCACCAGCTGGAGGAACTTACTGCTATCCCTTTCCACTCTGGGGAACTCCTGAAATCCTTCAGGAATTTACTGTTTTATTCTCCCAGATATTTGGAAGTAGCTGGGAGAGCTCACCCTTCAGAGGGCTTTGTTCTCT
>NW_008691106.1:63832-71544 GCF_000695815.1 Acanthisitta chloris | reverse complement strand
CAGGAGGAAAGGGCTGTGCCTGCAGATCAGCTCCTTATTGACATTACAGCAGCAGGTACAGGAATATCTACCCTGGATTCAGACCAGTTTTCAGTCAGTTCCCTCATCATTCCCCACCTGCATCCCTTCACATCAGAGCAGTCTCAGAGCTGGATCCCCTGAACAAAACATAACTGAGACCCCCCAGCAGCCCCTGAACACACTCACTCCCCCAGCAGAGCCACCCAGAATAAATCCCAAAATGCACATTGGTGTCACTCATCCTGGCAGCACTCCTGCTGATCTAGACACGGCCTGTGTTTAGAGGAGGGAAGGTCCAGACCCTCACCCCAGTTCTGGTCAGCAGGTGCCTTCCTCGCACATACCAGTGGGACAAGGACAGCTGGCAGGTACCCACCCAGCACTCCCTGATGTGGGAATGGGCTCTACCAGCACAAGGAGGCAAAAAGCCTCATCGTTGGTTCCAGCACCCACAAAATGCTGGCATAGTTCTCAGCAGCTGCAATTTGACATTTTTAGAACTTCAGTGAAACTTTTTCTCCTGAAGCTAAATTTTTGCACATTCTGGGCTTAGGATAACAACAGTTAAACTTTATAAACAATAATTTTGTTGTTCAGACAAAGAGCCACTATAGTTACATTGCCTATAAGATTCACTCACACAGCTGAGTAAGAACACACATGGAATTACCCATTTTCCAGTCATAGAGAGCAGTTCTGTGTTCACTACCACAAACCTTCCCGTAGGACACACAGGGAGGTTCAGTAGTTTGGGCAGCACTAGGATGGGTTCCCCTTGCCCAGATTTGCCCTTCCTCTCTGGGGCAGCAGAGCTTGGGTTTGGTAATGCAGCAGGTGCTCCTGTGCTCCAAGCTCCACACACCTTCCCTCACCTGTCCTGGGACCTTGTGCCTGGAGCAGCTTTGGCACAGCAAATTCTCCCCCATCCAGCAGGATGGAACTGGAAGTGCACAGTCCAACTCATGCCAGCACCATTTAAGAGAGAATTTGTTTATGAATCCTAAGCAAGCAGGAATAGCAATAATTCAAGTTCAGCTCAGTCCCATCCTGGCCTTGCTCAGCCCAAGGATTGGGGTTTGGCCTGCTGGAGCCCTCACAGAGACTGGGGGTGCAAAAAGGAACGGGAAACCACAGCTGGTTTATTACAAATACTTACCCTGGAGGTCAGGGGGTCACATCTTCCACCTTGTTCAAGGAAACAGCAACAAACAAAACTAAAAAAACTCTAAACACTGATCCAGGGAGACAGGAGGGGATAGGGGTGGAAAGTGGCTGTCACAGCAACCCCACAGCAGGCAGTGGGTGTTCCAGAACTGTTACACCTGAAGTTACATTAATGACCACATTAAAAGTGCTGCTATAAGCCAAACCAATCCCCCAGCTCAGGCAGGTCTGAGACAGGATGTTCCAAGCCTGGTCTGACATGCAGCAAGAGCCCAAACCTCCTCTGTGGTGTTGCCAGAATACTGGAATTATGGATTGTACATTTTTGACTTATTTATTTTCTGAAAAAATAAAACATTGCCTTTCTTAAACAACTGGAGCCCTTGTTGTATAGCTGCAGTTGGTGGGTGTGGGAGGACAGCCCAGCTGTTGCCCAGTGTGTGCACCTGTGCTAATAGGGACTTTGGGGGCCCAGAGGTTTTTGCCATCTGCTCATAGTTCTCAGATTAAACTCCTTCAGCTATTAAATATGCAGGAGGTGGGATTTTTAAACATAATATCCCTCTCCCACACCTGCTCCTCTGCTCAAGTTCATTCCATCCTTATTGTACTCAATAACCAAACAGCAAAGCAAATTACTCACAGTCAAGTCCTGCTCCTGATGCCCTTACAGGTCACCTTGTCTCACAAATGCAGTGGCCTCCCCCTGGTCCTCTCTCAAGCCCAGCTCAGGAAGCACTTCCACAGGCATCAGACCTGTCCTGGTGAGTCCACGTGTGGCTCCGTCCTCCCTCAGAGCGGCTAAAGGCCAATCCCAGACAGGCCCTTCACAGACAGGCACTGCAGCCACACAACTCACACCTGGAGCAGGTTCCTCACACACACCCCTGGCTCAGCTCCAGGGCTGCTCATTGGCTCTGCTGCCTGTGGAAGAATCTCCCACCAGAACTTCCTGACGTGGGCAGCAGCAGAGTCACAAACCTCTGGCCGTGCCACCACCACACGTCTCAGGTCCCTTCCCAGTACAGCAGAGCTCTGCCGTGGACATGGGGTAGCAATGGCAATTCCCTTCTGTGGAGAGCAGCTGCCTTCCTGTTCCAGGACTGCTGGGGAAGCCATAAAACATTATTCCAGTCCAGTCACTTCTGTTGGGCTAGACCAGCCTCCAGCCCTGAGCCCTCACTCCAGCTGTGACGTTTGAGGGCCTTCAAGACCAGATGCCACAGCACAGCACAGCCAGGTACAACCACAGCCAGGAAGCAGCTTAAAATTTTAACAACCCAGGTGGCAGCACTGGCAGCTCCAAAACAGCCCAGGGGCATAGCCCCTGCTTTCTACACCAATTTGTCACCAGCTTTGTCACCCAAACCCTCCAGAGAAGTCTTTTTTTAAGGCTTTAAGCTATTTTAAAGCACAATTCATCCCATTGCTCCCTGGATGGCACCAAAGGTGGGCACAGGGCACCTTCCTCTCCACGCACACTGCCAAAGCTCCAGGGGTGCCTTTTTCCCCTCAAACCCTTTTGGTAAATGAACCCAACAGAATAAACACCTGTTAGAGAGACACATGGAAAGCCAAGGCACAACAGCAGGGCCTGGGTTAGCAGGAGTTCTCACAACCTGAAGAACAACACATTCCACAGGGACAGTCACAGTGACGGGAAGGACATGCAGCACACAACAGGACAAATACTCTAAGCCAGGTTGGGTTCTCCCACCATCATTACCAGCTCAAGCTGTATGACACAGGACACCACCACCACGCTATGCACGAGGCTTTTTAAGGTGTGGGCATTCCAAAAGCAACCAGAGCTCAGCTGGACCACGGCACAGATAGGAAACTGAACTTGGGCAGTCTGGATTCCTGTTATTAACATGCTCTGATGGTTGAAGCCCAAGGAAGGAAACACACCACGATGACTTGTGCCCTTACACCCCATCAGTGTCTGTTGTGCAACCCTTCTGTTATCAGACCAAGCACTGGCACAGGTGAAGTAGACCAAATTTCATGAAAAACAGGTGGAATGTTTTACACAGGTTACATCTTAGTGCTAACAAAACACCTTCTAAATGTGCCTTGCAGAGTGCACACAGAATGATCCCTATAGGCAAAGCCAGGGCTGGGATGAAGCACAGCCACACTCTGTGTCACCACCTGTTCCCACCAATGTGCCTCTGAGGCCAGGTGTGCCCTGCACAGAACAGAAGAAACCCCTGGGAGATGAAAAATGGATAAAATTAAATAAAATTAAATAAATAAATTAAACCCAGTGTCACTGCAAAGGTGTCAAAGCGCATGGTGAATCCTGAGCATCCCTCCCACTGCACAGCTCGGTCGCACCAGGGCTGGTTACTCACAGACTCCAGAAGAGACCTGCCACACAATTTCCAGTACTGTTTCTTCCCATGGAGTTCAGACATCTGTAAGGATTCCATCACGTGCAGCTTTGCCTGTTTCTGCTTACCTGCCGAGCACAGGCTGATGTGGCAGTTGGGTCAGACAGGTTACACACACACCTCAAATTCAGTGGTAACTGAGACAATAATGTCTGGTCAGACACTGAACAGCAGCAGATTTAGGCACAATCTCAGATTCTTTCCACATTTTCATCTTTTAAGTGGCACATTCTAAATCTCATTCTCTACTGCTAAATTCTCTTACCCCAAATATTGTATTATTTAAAAATCATTTTAAAATTAAACAATGAGGATCTTCAAGCACAGGACTCCAAGCCCAGCAAGAGACACAAACACAAGACACTGTACCTGAAGGATGGGCACAGAGACCCTCCAAACCAAGAGAATCACTAACACTATTCACAACAGCTGAAAATTACCTTCTATCTCTATAACCAAGATGGTGCTGATTCCACTCACAGAAGGAATTGCTGCACAATAGCTATAGTGTTGTACACTTCCCCGGCCCCACACGTATCCCATGTGGTAAAGATTTCCCAAGATTATTGCTTGTTGTTATCCCCATTTATAGACCAGGACCCAGGGCACAGCCAAAAGCTTTCTCCAGGCTCTGAGCAGAAGAGTGGGATTCTTCTCACCAGACTCAGTCTTGAATTCTGGAGCCTCATTTGACTCAGGGTCCTTCTGTAACCACTGGCTAAACAGAGAAAGATTTGTCCCATTCCAAAAGAAATGGGATAATCATCTGCTGCATGTGACAGCACAGGGGTCTGTCTGGTGGGGACAGGCGCCACCACAGAAACCAGTGCCACTGGGAGGTGAGAGCACTCCCAGACTCCCCGTTTGATTCAGCAAATTGTTCATGTAAATCCCACCTGCCATCTTCAAAGGCCTCCGGGATGCTGATTGCCAGGGCTGTGGCAGCAGGGAAAAGGCTCAATACCAGCAGAGCTGACAGGAGGGAAAATAAAAGGGAAGGATTCAGGGAAACATGACACAAAACAGCAGCAAACCCTGAGACATGAGTGTAACCTTGTAGAAAGGAAAGATGTTCAGAGAAAACAACATCTCCAAGCATAATTATCCACTGAGTAGGCTCTGAGCTCGTCAGAGAAGAGGCTACACATTGTGTATACACTCAGATTTCACTCACATAGGAGAAATCCCGACCTGAATACTACTGCAATGCAAATTCCAGACCTGCTCCTGCCTGGCTGCCTGGGTCCGGGGAAAGGAGATGTCAGCCCTGGAGATGGAGCTTCAATCCTTCAGCTAATCTAGGTTTACCTTAGGATTTATTTTTGATTCCACACTCATCTGAGCAATGGAGCGATTAATTGGTGATGTGCCATGCACCAGCTGCAGAGAGAAACACAAGAGGCAGGAACTGAATGCTGCATTGGCAGGAGGAAGGGCACATTGCATTCCTCACAAATATAGTGACAAGGTTGAATATTTTATAAGATACCTGAATGCAATTTTTCCAGGGCTTTCCCCTGGCTGTGTTTAGTCAGACTTGGGATAAAGCACGAGACGGCGTTAAACCTGTCACCCCTGTCTCCAAGAAATGCTTGTTTCAGGATCCAGGCTCTGCTCCCGTCTCCTCATGCTTCAGAAGCTGCAGAACAGGGAAGTTAGACCAGACTCCGAGGCTCACATCCCATCTCTGAACTACAGGCACATTTCAAAGCATCTCAGCACCCAACAGGCTTATGAATAAATCAAGATCTACTTTAATTTAAAACACAAGTGCAAAGGATTCACAACTACAGACAAGCAGGACTGTTTGTTTCAAATTATAAATCTTTCCTGAGCCCTGCTCTTTTGCATAAAAAAAAAGCAATATATCTGGAATACAGAAACATTTTACATCAAAAATTTTCCAGTGCAGCTAGGGAGGAGCTAAATGAATTCATTTCAGCCAACTCCATCAGGCCCAAACTTAGACATCCAGTCTAGGCAACGCCCCTGCCACCCCCTGTACCTGCCACAGGTGAGAGAGACAGCGATTTCAGCCTTCAGCAGGTATCTGAGACAAGGGGTGACCCACCCTCCAGAGGTTCCCCTGGAGGTGTTCCCCTCCCCAGGGGTACAGAGCCAACCTGCACTGCTCCACGGACTGGGTGCCCACCCTCGGATGGCTGCATCAGTGCAGATGAATTCCATCCCAAATTACTTCAAGTAATCAACTGTGGCTTCAATTTTGAAGCAGGATCTGTAACTGGAGTAAATAGCAGAGGACAGAGATTATGAACATCTTCTGAAGAAAATGCAATTCTGAGGTTAGTTTCTGAGACAGCAGGACTGTCCCAAGAATAACTTAAATCCCAATAAATTTGTATCTGGAGTTTCAAAACAGGATCCCAGTTCCACACGTAGGAGTATATTCTTGAGACCTCACAACAACACACACCATCACTGCACAATGTTAATACCGACCTGGAGTCCAGTTACCTTGAGGATCTCACTGATCAGAGAGTGTAGCATACAAAATACCTAAAACTATGTCAAAATAACTGAGGGAGCTGTTTAGACAACCAGAAACCTTCCAGATGGAAAGAGATGGTGGGGAAGGGCAGACCAATAACCAGACAGAAGTGTCTCCCCACATCCTGCAGTAGCAGCAGGGAGACGGAGGCTCAACAACCACCTCACAGGGACACAGAAATCTCTCCTGGGATATGCAGAACAGCTCAAACCTTTCCATTCCATCTCCTGCAGCATCTCCACAAAGCTACCCAAGAACAGCATTGGGGCAGCATTTCTCAGCCTCTCCTGGGAAAAAGGACTGGGACAGAAACGTGGCTGGAAATCAACCACAGGAACACACTGTTCACATTCCAACCAGCACAGGAGGTGTTGCACATGGTCAATTTTCAGCCACAAGATCCTGGTGGCAAGAGCACCTGGTCTTCAGAGTCCCTTTGGAGGTCTGGATCCAGGGGTGTTCCCTTCCAAAAGTTTAAAATCATGAAATGGATTCAAGACTGACCACTAAACCACACACATTCTGCAGCAAGAGAGAAGCATGTTGATGCAATAGAGCCACTTAGAAACCAATATATACATGTCACATCCTTTCCCTAGGGAAGTGTGTGCAGGTTTCTAGGTCCACATTTAACTGAATGAAATTAAAATCATCTGTGAAAAAGTCTCAGAGAAAAAAAGTCTTTGTGCATTGTTTCAGAGTTTAGAGGGGTCTGTGCCCCGAGATGAGTCAGCTCAGGGCTCCAGTGTACAACAAAGGGGAAAAAAAAAAAAATCACATTTCTAATTGGGAAGTATCGTCCCAGCTCAGTAGTCAGCAGCCAAGGTGTGCAGAAACTCGCAGACATTCAGATACACAACTTCAGACTCCACTTTCCAACACCATCCTGCAGCAGCAGTGACCCCCAGGCCATGGAATACCCGCTTTATCCTTGAGACAGACTTGGCCTCGCTTGGATCGAGTCTGTAGTGATTGTCTTCAGCAAAGGAGAAGCCACAGAAGGCTGAGAATGCAGGGACAATATTCACAGTCATCCTCCAAACCTGTCGCTGACCAGTCCCAAGCACCATTCCCAGGTCGAGACTGCCTGGTCTCTTCAGTTTTTATGGATATATCTCATAAACATTCCTTTTCTCTAGCATTTCCCTGCAGTCAGCAGGTGGAGGTGCGTTTCCTGTACTGCTGGATGAGGGGTACCAAGCACTCTGGAAGTCCTGTCTGGAGCAAAAAAGGGTGATCCAGAAGTTCTTGTGCCGTTGCTCTTTCCAACGGATCCCGTGTCAACATCCTTTCCAAGAAGTCTCTCAGAACTGGGGAGGTCTGTGAAAAAGCAACCAACCAAGTCAACCCTGCAAAGGGACCAGGCACAGCTCATGCACCATCAGGCTGCTGAGGTGGGTTTGGTTAAAGGGATCCTGCACATTCCCACTCTGCATCCCTGTTCTCCCAGCAACGTGACATGGATCACACTCTTTTCAAGCTATGGACATGACTTTCTGTCACTGCTAGGCACGACCCTTACATGGGTTGTTTCCTTTTTAAAGGGGCACAGCCAGTTAAGATAAGATTGCCTGCCACATCCTTCCACCAGGGTCCAGTTTGCTTCTCATTTTGTGATTCCC
>NW_008691106.1:46445-63813 GCF_000695815.1 Acanthisitta chloris | reverse complement strand
CCTGCTACATGGATACATCACTTGGGTGGGAAGAATGCATCAATTCATTCCTTTACTGGCCACAGACTGTGGCAAAAGTAGTTAAACAGGATTCCCAAAGCAGCTCAATAGGGACCCTGGGACCCTGATGCTGCTCATACAAGAAGATGAAGAAGCTGCAGAACAGGCACCCAAAAACTGAATGACCTCAGGTTTGTCCTTTGGAAGATGTGGAGCAGCCTGTGAGCAGCCAGCCCCAAGCACCACTTCAAGGCCTTGCACATCTCTTGCTGGTTTAATCCTCTGCATGGTTAAAATGGAATCAAAAATGAACTTGGCTCATATTTATTTACTTTAATCTGCTAATTGCAGATTGGACTAGTTTTCCCAGCTCTGGTTCACTCAGAAGTAAATCATGAAATACTGTGCACACTGAGCTACTGCTTATTTCAGGAAGGCTTTGGACACCTTTGCTGGGATTGCTGGAGGGAGAAGGTACCACACAGCTCAGGATGAGTGCCAGGACCCAGCCTGGGTCCCTGTCAGTAAATCAGCAGGGATTATCCCAGGTGACATCCCTTTAGCCTGTTGCACCCAGTACTGCAGTCATGGAACACACTGAGCCATGGACTGGCACACACTGGATCCAGAGCTAGAGCTGAGCTCTGCCAGGACTTGGGGCAGGATGCCCACCAGCCTGCAATCCAGAGGTCTGCTGGAAACCAGTCTGCTTCCCAGGACAAAGTGGAGCAGAGCAAGACTGTAAGCAGCTCTGGCTGCCACAGCCTGTGGCAGAGTCCTGCACCCAAGCAAGGTGTGTGCCCTAGCCCAGGATGGGTTTGCTCAACCCAAGGAGTGCAAGCAGTGGGTCCTGAACGCCACTGTGAAATTCTAGTTAGTGCTGCCAAGGCAAAGAGGAGAGAGCAGCTGTTGATGTTGGAGTGTGTGCTGTTAGTTCAGCAGTCTACTCTGTTAAATAATTCAGTTTTAACAGCTGCAGATACTGTGATTAATTGGAAAGGCTGGGCAGCTCAGGATGCTGCAGAAGCTGTTTGATCTTGGAGGCTGGGCCTGGAATGAAAGGAGGATTGCTCTAAGTGGGGACTAAAAGGTGATCACTCTATTTCTTATGTCACTACTACTTCTTCCTAAGAAACCATGAAGCCAAGTTCATTTCCAGAGCAGCTGCAGTGTGTCCACAAGCTCCTGTTTGTCCTGAGCTCTCCTGCTCTCACCATAACACAGCCTTGGCAGCCCTGAAGGCCATGAAGCTGGAAACTCCCAAGAACAAGGATCTTCCTGTCTCCTTCCTTGGAAGATGAGCTACTCTATCAACACCAGCAAGTTGGGAACTGCTGGGTTCACCTGAAGTAGCTCTGATGTGCATTCTCCATTTATGCCCAGGTGTCCTCACACTGCCAGGGCTGTTTCCCAAAGCAGCCACTAGCTGTCAGCAGCAGCTTTGCAGCCACCAAGGCACCGGGGCCAAAGATATTCCCCAAGAAACGTGTCCTAGCAAGACCATTTCCACTGCCAGCTGAACTGGGAATGGCTGATAGGGATATTTCCCCATGATAACCATCAGGTTGACAAGTGTTTGCCAGCATGCTCACCCTGTGGAAGTTTTTCAGTTTGGGAGGAGGACTGTCACGGAGTCTCTTCATTGCCTGGACTGGAGAATCACTGAAGTAGGGAGGTTCTCCATCCACCATCTCTATCACCATGATGCCCAGGGACCAGATATCCACCTGTGGGAGCCAATGTCACATCAATACACAGTTCAGAGCAGCAGGTCCTTGCTTTGTTGCCTTCACAAAGACTACACCAACCCAACCCATGACAAATGGTACACTGATGCCCTCAGGCTCCTTGCAACAGTTTAACAAACAGCTTTGCACCCAGGACTGAGCCTCACTGGTGTTGCAACAAGTAAAGGTCTGTAAGTAACTGCTTGTGCTAAGCCTGGTTGGTTTGTGAACAAAACTAATCAGCCTGCTGCCACCGGCCCAGAATTCCAGAGCTGCCATCTCTGCCTTCCCTGGGGTGAGCCCCTGGGAGCTCACATCCCCTCCCCTCCCTTTATGGCACTGATCCCTATCGTGTCACAGGCTGCTCCTTGCTCACATCTGTCCACACCACAGCAGGCACAAGCCTAGGCCAAGCTTCAAGTGTAAGAATAGACTAAGTTTACACCTCGTTCCTGGAAGCAGAACCATCTGTTTTTCTACTGATTTAGGAAATACTGATATCATCACAGCCACAGCTGGGTTTATATTTTAAATGGATTCTAGGGGCTCTTGCTGGAAAAGCCAATAGTTACTTTTCTGTATCACTTCAGAACACTATTTGCTTGACCCCCCCCCGGTATTAGGGAGGTGGTTCCTTACCTCGGTGGTGTATGGTATCCTTGCAATAACTTCTGGAGCCATCCAGTAGGGAGTACCCACCAGAGACTTCCTTTTAGGTACATCTTTACTGATCTGAGCACAGAAGCCAAAATCTGAGAGTTTGACCTGTACAAAGAAAAGAGCAAACCAACCTTAAAAATAAACCTTAAATAAGGTGGAGGGAAACACTGTACACAAAGGCAACAAAGGACAGTAAGAAGACAAGGTGCAAACAAGGTATTGGGAACAGAAATGAGAGACAAAAGCTGCAGCAGCAGCAGCAAGGAAACAATTTGTCTGAGGAAACATACCCTCCCATCCAGCGTCAGAAGAATGGAGTCACTCTTGATGTCTCTGTGAATGACCCCCTGAGAGTGGAGATATGTCAGAGCCTGCAGCACCGACTCACACACTGTGGCAATCTGCTCCTCGTTTAGCCTGGAATCAAAGGCAGAGGAGTCACCTGCACTGTCTGGGCCGTGGGCAGTGCTCATTCATGGGGGTACAGTGCAATTCTGAAGTCCAGCTGCAGATATTTTGAACTCTTACAACCATTACTCTCTCACCTTAACAATTCTCCAATGTCTGTTCCTGTGGAAAACATTTTTGACTTGATGGTTGGCAATTTTAAACTTTTTGTAAGTTTAATACGGAGAAACTGCATTTTAAACCCTGTACCTAAATTCATTCTGCAAGATGCTGCTTCAAGCAGTTCTGCCAGGCAGGACTGCTGCCTGGTGCCAAGGTGCTGCAGTGACTGGTGAGACAGCTCTTTTGTAAGCAAAGACAGTTCACAAGGCTTATTGTGCAACTTTATCCACAAAACATCCTAACATATCTTTTGATAGCAAATATAGGGATCCTTCAGGTGTTTCCTGCAGCCACACTTTGGGTACACTCACACCTACCTAAAGGTAGTACAGGGATTTTAGCACTCTGTTAGCACATGGAGTATGAGCACTAAGAATCTTATCTTTAGAAGCTCTTGCTGCATGGAATAGCGACACAAAAACCTTCATGATCAAATGAAAATGGTAGGAATGTGAATTCTCCCTGTACCTGGGGACAGTGACAGCTCTCTGCACTATAAAAAGAGATACACTTTCAGCCTGTCACGTATGGAATTTGGTTTCAGTCAAGTGACTACACAGTGTAAAACAGATTACTAGAGGATTACCTCACCCCTGGAGATGCAAATCACTTATCCCCCCTCAGCAAATGTTTAATGACTGGAGCAAGGGTATATTCCTCTCTGGGTAAAACTGATCAAGGCTTGCAGCTTACTTCTGATCAATGTTATGGTTATAACAGATCCTGTTTCCACCGTGTGGAAAAACAAGCATTCATTAACAGGTTCAAAGGAAGCTTCATACAACAAACCTAGGCTGAGGTCCCACCATGGAATTCAGTCTCACTGCTGGATGTAAACACATAGGCCCTTCATAAACCTCTTCAGCATTTTTATCTGTAGTGCAAATACCAGCCAAGAGCTACAAAGAGTTTCACTGGGGCTGCAATAGTAACTCAGCACTCCTCAGGATGAAACGTTGGTTCTCACCCCCAAGATGCCTCTGAGCTCAATACTGGAGGGCTGCCCAGCTGAGACTCCAGGACACCCCTTCGAGGTGGGGCTGTGGAGGCCACACAGGACAGTGTGGATTTTGAGGCCTCCCAGACACATCACAGATGTGCTTCCACAGGACAGAACCCAACAGAGCAAGACACATGCCTTAAATCCACCACAGAGCTAGTCCAAGCATGTAAGTGAGCTAAAGGTATACTATGATTTTTAAAAACTAAACACAATTCGTGTCAGCAATACTACCTAATTGTAATCCAAATACGATCCCAAGGCTTCAAAGAAAGGAAAGCTCATCCTACAGACTCTCTTGGTCAGTCTTTCCATTGACGTTCCCTGTACCAGTTTACAGCCTCACGGGACTGCTCAGAAGCAGAGAAAGGTGCTCCAGGGTCATGGGTAAGACACAATCATCATAACTGCATCACCAGGACACCTTGTGAGAGTGACTCCAAAGGCCATTTGAGAACAGCTTCTGTGCCCTACAGAAACCCTTTGGGCATTAATGAATATGAAGTGGTGTGGATAAGGAATCAAATTTAGGAGAGTGTCCAGTAGTTGCTATCTTTAGGCAATGAAATTTGGGAAGGAGTCCAGATCTCAAGGCTCTGCTGCACTTCTCCAGAGGAGTTAGTGAGGTTGAATTTGTGGCGAAGGTTGCACCACTAAAAACTATTTCTGTATGCTCTTTAATACCTATTCAATGAACTCCTTGGCCAGGTTTCAACAGATATAGTAAACAACTCTTTTTATGAGTATTACGTTTTACAGGGAAGGTCATCAAGGAGATGAATAGTGGGTATCTAAAGGGATCAGTATAGTAAATTAGGTGCCTTCTACATCAGAGGTGTTAGCACATATTTCAAATGGATAACAATTATAGAGTGCAGAAGTTTCAGGGCACTGAAAACACACAATTTCCGAGGGAAACTGTTCTTCCCATAAATCCCCCCTCTGCCATTCTTGGCTGTCAGGTAGGAACACAAGTATTGATGTTTTGAATTTTGCTTCGTACCTGATCTGAGACACAATGTCTGTGAGGGCTCCCCCCTGCAGGAACTCCATCAGCACCCAGAGCTCCTCTCCCACAAGGTAGCTCTTGTACATCTCCACCACGTTGACATGTTGATAGTCCCTCATTATCACCACCTGTAAAACCACAGTGCACAAATGACCACCACAAAATTACTCACAACACTTCATCTTACCCAACAAAGTGAGCACACACAGCCCTATGAGTACAACGCAGCAGCCTCCATCTCCCCAGCAATTCTTCTTCTAGGTACAAGCATAATTCTACTGCCAGGAAGATGTCTCCTGCTCTTCCTTCCTTTAGCCACGCTCAGTGCTCCCATGGTGGACAGCAGAACCCATCACCACACTCACCTCATTAAAGAGGAGCTCCCGGCGCTGCTGTTTCCTCAGATCCATCATTTTCACAGCCACCTGCCGCCCCGAGTGCTTCTCCCGAGCGATGCACACGATGCCTGTGGACCCTTCCCCAATCTTGACATAGTTCTCCAGCATTGCCCGGGGATCCCCCTGGTCCACGACCATCCTGAGGGCAGCCTTGAACTGCTCGTGGGTCACCACCACCGGGTCCTCGCTGGCCAGTGGCCCTTTCCCAGCAGAGTCCTGGGGAAGGTGGAGGTTGCTGGAACTCGTCTGGGTCTGCCGGTTCCTGGGGGACCCTGCTGGTGAAGGTCTGCCTGGTGGCACTGCCACTGCCTTCTCTGCTGTTGGGGATTTCTGGGGGGTCCCAGCTTCTGAAATCATCCTGGGGAAATCAGATGCAGGCTGGTCTGGTGGGAGAGACTGGGCTTTGGCTGCAGGGCTGTGGGGGGACCCCCACTGCTGGGGCCTGAAGAAAGCATTAGGCTTCAAGAAGAGCAAAGTGGGAGAGAGAAAAAGTGATGGTTGGATTAACAAACAGAAGAAAGTGTCAAGAATCAGTTTTGTGTCATCCCACTCTGCCCTAGCACATCTCGTAGCAGACTGGAGTCAAGAGCTCCAGGTACGCCCGACACATGCTGGGAAAGCCACACAGACACAGATAGTCAAGAATCCCTTAGGGAATGGGTGCTATACTTCAGGGACCTCCAGACTGAGGCAGTTTAAAGGTAACCTTTTCCATGCATATACTTGAAAAACACCAAACCCCAAAACCCACAGAAAAACAAACCCATCTGCTAAAAAGCATTCCAGCCTTGCCACCAAAACTCAGGGGCAACCTGTGCTGCAGAGAATTTGAAAATCCTTTATCCCTCTGTGCCTCTGATCTTCCTCTGTATAAAAGGAAAGAGGATTCATGCCAAGGCTGTAAATCACTTTGATGTCTTGGCCTAATTCCCTTTGGGTAATTACACTCTGCCTACTGAAAACTCTCTCTGCACTTTCCACTGGTACCTGCAGAGCATTCCTGTCAATCAGGCACGGAATTAGCCCACTGCTTTGGGAAAAGCACGGGGATCCAGGACAGCTGGGGGCAACCAGCATGAGACTCCAGCTACACCGAGCCACCTGCCACCTTGCTGGCTCCAAACTGTCCTACAGTGAATTTGGACTAGCAGTACTTGAGGTTTCGGAGACCTCCCACTCAAGTGCCAAGCAGGCCCAACCCCATTTAGCTCATGAGATGTAGTAAGATCACAGCCTGTGGGAATGTGGCTTCAGGATACACATTCCCATGCCAGCACTACACACAGGTCCCCCAAGAAGGATAAATCTTGCTGTGCTAACACTCACCCTGGAAATGCTGATTAATTAAAATTCAACAACATCCAGCAGGTTGAGCATAAAAAACATGATACAGTTGTATGTGTATATGTAAAACATACACACGAAACGTATATAAATATATGCAAAATAATAGTGGATCTGTCAAAGAAGCAACTTCAGAAAGAGCAAAGCCAGTCATTCATATTATAGGGCAAAATAAAAACTTCAAAGCCAAAATCTTTTTCTCTCTCACAATTCAGAGAGATTATTAATAAAGTTAATAATATGGGAATGGGAACTCAGAACTGCCAGTAGAGAATTTTTTACAAGACATTTTCCCTGTCTCAGACAGAAAATAATTGTGTAGGATTTAATTCTATGCACTTCGGGTTTTAATCAAGGATTTTTGGTCAACAGCAGAATCTGCATAAGCCTCACACACACTCACAGGGCTCATTTTCACCACACACAGGCCCTGAACATATGATTTCAGGGCATTGGGGTGCAACTGCCTGACAGGAGCTCCTTACCCACCATGTACCAGCTCCATCCCTGCAGTCCTGTGCAGACATGCTCACAGCAACACAGTATTTATTTCCCAAATCTTGTTTTGTCTCAGGAGAGAGAATAAAAAAAGGCTTTATATAACTCAGAGCAAGCTCACACACATTTGTCTAACCACACACAAGGATTATTTCCTGCTCCTGAGGTTTGACAGCCCCCGTGTACAAGTTTTCGGTCCTGGGACATTCTGAGGTGTCGCTGGCTTTCCCACTCCTTCCCCCCATATCAGCTTGAAAGTAAAAAGCAGTCAACCACTCCATGGTGCCTGTCATGGCATCCCATCCACCTTTCTATTTTCAGCTAGTTGCCTAGGAAAGTGGTGGCTGCTCCATCCCTGGAAGTGTTCCAGGCCAGGTTGGATGGGGCTTGGAGCAAGCTGGGCTAGTGGAAGGTGTCTCTGCCCATGGCAGGGGTGGGACTGGATGGGCTTTAAGGTCTCTTCCAACCCAAACCATTCTGGGATTCCATGATTCAGTTGCATCCCCTGTCTGTTTCACCTGCAATTACTCATCTCTTACACCTCATCATTGCCATCTAAGAGGGACACTCAGGTTTTCATCATCAGAGGCTTAGATAAACAACTACCAGTGATGGCACAGATCCCCTCACTGGAGCAGGGAGATGGACTAGATAGCCCCAAGGTATTTCCTTCTGCTCTCCTCTGACAAGCAGCTGGAGTTCAAACACACCTAAGAACATCCATTCGGCTGTTAACCTTTGCTCCTGCTCATGCAAGTGCTGAGGATAGCAAAGACAGTGGCTAGGGAAGGCAGAAGTGGCCAGTTCAAGGTACTCAGGGACAGGCCTCTACCCAGCATAGATCAGCCCAGAGCCACTGAGACAGCAGCGAGTGAGTTTGTGCTATACAGGAACAGAATTCCTTCAAAATCCCACTCCCTCAGAAAGGGAATCCACTGAGCCCAAAGCCCAGAACCAGCTTTGAAGCACCAGAGAGCTGTGTGAGGACAATGGGTGCTGGGTCAGTTGGGATGGAAGAGAAGCACTGGCTACATTCCCTATCCAGTACCAGGAACCAGAGATTTCCAGCAAGCTTAATGAGAAATGAGTCATCCATTGAGGACAGCTTTCCTGGGGGTGCTGTAGCTCTGAGCTGTCCCATCCTTTCCAAAACCCAACAGTCAGATTTCCTGTGAGAGCACTGTGGGTGCTGATGCAAACCCTCGTGTTGTAGAAGCCTGGCAGATATAGCTATAACCAACATGCTCTCCTGAGGTAGTTCTGGTTTGCACAGGCAGAAGAATCCATTATTAATGGAAATTATAGCAATTTCCCAAATGGCAAAGGCTCATTGATGCCAGTAGAACAGCACTGCAGTTATGCCTTTACCTCAGAGAAGGGCAAAGATTACCAAGTCCTCTCATCCTTCCCAGCCTACACTCCTGTGAGCACAGCTCTGCCAACAATCCCTTCTCCTGGAGATCTGGCTGCCATCCTGAGCTATGGTCCCAGTGTATCCCGTGAGGATCAGGTGGACTACACATTTCCCCTGTCCAAGACTATTTTGATTCCAGCATTAATCATAACAATAACAGATGGCTGCAAAATGTTTGCACTTACATTGGTTCAGCTGCACATGTAACCTCTGGAACTGTAACGGTCAACACAGCACTCAGAAATGGGGAATAACCCTTACCTTGATCTGCAGGGAAGGGCCTGGCTTGTTCGAGGCGCCGGATGAGGGGAACACACTGCGCAGCAGCCTCCTCTTCAGGCTGTTCTCCCGTGATTTGGAGTTGGGGCTGCCCTCCCCCGAGGGCCTGGCGTTGGCTTGTCGCTGAGGCCAGCACTCTTCCGGGCTCTTGGTTCCCACCTCGCTGTCCCCCGGCAGCACCGGCATGTGCTGCAGGCCAGAGCTGCGCTGGAGGCAGCTGCTGTCAGTGCCCTGGAACTCTGAAGGCCCCAGGGACTGGGCTTTAGTCACCATACCGTTGGGATGGGCCTGGCCCTCCAGCCGGGGTTTGTAGTCCGGCCACATGGTCTGCCTCCGCGTCACCTTGGTCCCACCATTGCAATTGAGGTAGTTTCCATATTTGTCTGCCCAGTCTGCTTCAGGACTCTGAAGATACATGTCTGGGGGCCTCTCGTCCCCCAGAAGCCCAAGGGACTGGGCTCTCCTCCTGCTGGTGGGGCTCCTGCCCCTCAGAGTGTTCGAGCTGATGGCAGAAAGCTTCTGGATGTCGTTGAGTAACCCGGAGATGTAGCCTTCCACTTCCACGGTGCTGCCACGCACCACGGTCTGCCAAACACAAGGATGGTGGGAAACAGGGCAGAGTTGTAAGTACTGAGGCTCTGTTATCTTGACAAAGATTAGATTTTGTTTGTCTAGCCAAAGGAGACTCAAGGAGCTCAGGCAAAAAGAGAAATTTCCCTGTCTTTTTTTCATTGTCCTTTACTGAGTGGAAAAGAGGAATCCTTGGGTTACATCCTGCTGCTGGAGCAGCAGTGCTGTCAGCCAGAACAGTCAATTCTGCTGCTGCACTCACATTCTAAAAGACAATATTAGAGCAAAACTGGGATATTTCAACACTCCTGGCTCTCCTGTGCTGAAACTGTGCTGCACTACATCACTAATGCAGACTCAACAAGCTCCTGAGAATATTAGTTCTCAGAAGAAGTTCCAGAACGCTGCAAGCTCGGCTCACGGAACTCACCTTGCTATTCCAACACAAGGTTCATGTCTCCCCTGAAGCACTCTCAGTACTGTTGCAATCAGCCTCCTCTAGTCTGCTTCTCCACAATTTTTGCTAATGCATCTCAGTTCTGACCAGTGCAGGCCACACTGTTCCAACACTGCATCCTCCTCTGCTCTGCCAAGCTATTACAATTAAAAATGATGAACAGAGGGTCACAGCAGCTCACAACTGCCTTGTAAGCAAACGCTGAAGAACAAGGCTTCCATCCAAACAAGCACCAGTTCTATACAAGTAGGACACTTGAAGCTGTCAGTATATTATGTAGTGTTCTACCTTGGGTTTTTTCTGGAACTGAAAAGCTTACAGAAGGCTTTTTTAGTGCTGGGAACCAAAAGGTTTCATTGCTCCACAGAAATTCACAGCATAGGATCACTCCTACACTTTCATGAATCTGTGCCTGAGGAAAGTCCTTCCCTGGAGTGATGGCAATCTCCTGTTTGCTAACTGAGCTCCAGGGATCTTCTAAACATGCTGAATTAATTACACCCAGCCTAATATTTAGCTGGTGCAACTCAGCAGCTCCAGTAATTTCAACAGAATGCCACCACCACGTGCAAACCAGCGCCCGGTTTGCTCAGCGTCTGAGAATGAAAGGCACAGCACAAGACTTTTGTCAAACATGGTGAAGAAAGGACAATCAGACTCATTCCATGGGGGACACACCAGCTGCAGCTGGAAAGTCTGGTCTTAACTCCTACTCCCTCACCACACACACCACTTCCTTCACAGCCCATCTGCTGTCAGGGCACAGTGTGTTGGGGATGAGAACCTTTTTGGTCCAAAATGGACCAAAGTCATTCCAGAAAGGCTTGTGTGTTCTCCAAGAAAGTCTCCAAGAATGTGCTATGGCCTCCCTAGAAAATCCATTCCAGTGCTCTCCTCACCAACTAGTCAAAACTCACTAGAATTAGGCTCAGGTCACTCCTGTTGCACTTATAGTCCATTAAGTCAGCCCTGCTCCCAGGCAGGGAAGATAGGAGTTAGCTGTGCTCTGCTGTGCTTGAAGTCTGCATCAGATTAATGAAGAAACATCCAAATTCGAGCTAGATCCATAGGGAGTGCTCTCAAAATTTAGACATTCTAATGTTAAAATCATAACAGTAACAGAAGGTTGCATGTTTGCAATTCCATGGGTACAGCTGTGTAAGTAACAGAACTGTAAAATCAATGTTGTCCCAACACAAAAACTTTATCTGCAAGGATGAACTTCACAAGCTTTACACACTACGTGTAAAAAAAGGAAAAACTCTGACAGCTGAATCCAGGACTATGTATAAGTGCTTGGCCAATTAGCACTTAAAAAAAAAGATCTTATTGATTGCTATCATTGAACAGGAATTAATTCTAATGGAGATTACCAGAAATACTCAACTATGTAATGCAACCTAAGAGAATATTTGCTCTTGGACTTACTGGGGGAAAAAAAACCCTACAGTGTTAGTTTAAGATTCTTCTCTAGTTTTTAAAGCCTATTGGGTATTCTGTCCTTGTTCTCTTAAGGATTTGCACCTCCTTTCAGCTTCTACCATCCTCAGGTTTAATAAGTCATACATGAAAGTACCAACCAGCATTAGGCTCAGGGCAAACTCCAGGAAATCTCTTCATGCACATTTCTGCTTTGACAATGATGCCTCACACTATTTTTTGAGTATCCTTTGCCTAATACTTGAGAACACTGAGAAGTTTGCTCTGGAAATGCCATCACTGCAGTGCCAGGAGCCTAACTGAAGTCAGGGTACAGGGGAGTGCTATCATTTCCCCATGACCCAAAGCCCCACACCCTGTGATTGATGGAAATTGGGTTGCTTGATGTGATTTGTTCTTGATAAATCCATACTGGCTGCCAGCTATTACCCTGCTATCTCCTTGGAAGTGGCTGCAAATAGATTACTTGCTTATTTGTTCCAGTCTCTTTCTGGGAATAGAAATTATTCTGACTGATCTGCAATTCCTTGAATTTCATTAGGCCCAGCTGACTTGAAAATATGTAACTTCTTAAATAAGTCTAATTTCTGCTCATGTTCTTTCCTTATTCCAGCCTCATTCTCATCGCTTCATGCCCGTGCTAATTGTGTCAGCCCACTGATCACAGTTCATAAAGGCTGCAGAAAAATCATTAAATACTTCAGAATTCTCAGTGTCATCTGTTATTAACATTCTTCCAAAATCAGCAGTGAACAAATCCTTTCCTTCATCCTTCTTGGTGCACTTACGATGTCACCTCAGTGCCCTTTATGTTCTTGGAGAATAACATCTCTTTTTGTGCCTTGGCCTTCCAGTTTTGTTCCTCCATAAATTTCTTTTCTCTTTGCCCTTTATAACTTGACCTAGTTTCCACTCTTCTGAGCAATCCTCCTGCAGTTTAAGCTCATTAGAGAGCTCCTGATCTAACCAAGTTGGTCTCTTATTACACATTTTATCTCTTCTCTGGATTGTGCTCCTATCCTCTACTACATTTTGAACCTCAAAGCACATTCAGGACACCATAAAGCAATACCTCCTGCCTATTTCTTTCACCTGTTCTACCCGAGCAAGTGTTTCCTTTCTAAACCAGCATTCTGCTCCAAGATCCTGATGTGCCATTTAAACTGCAGGTTTGATTTTGTAGTAATGCTTGCATTATACAAAATACAGTCCCATTGAGTCCTCATACTAAGCGTCTGCACGCAAAAAGCTAAATATATTCCTCAGACAGACAACCCTTTTTTACATCCCTCCTAAAATACAAGCAGTAACATCCCTATTTTATAACTTACCTTTCAGTTTTTAGGCCTTTGTATGTTTTTTTTGTAACTGAGAACAAAAACTTCCCACAAGCTACCAAGACCTTAAACACAGTAATTTTATCACCATCTCTCATTTCCTTTTCTAAGAGGTCAGTACAAAGCTGCCTCTCCCCACAGCAGCTCCCTGCTGTCACTTCCAGTCTCCAGATGTCACTGGCAGCAGTCACCTAAACCCACCCATCTACAAGAATCAGCTGTTTCTCCTTCCTGAAGGACTTGCTCTAAGGACATGGTCCAAACTCCTATGCCTCCCTGCCTGATAAAATGCTGGTTTGTAAACCCTCTTAGCCCAAACCCTCAGCTGTCCATGCACAGCAAGACAGTGCTACCCTGATCTCTTCCATTCAGGCTTCCCTGGCAATTGAATTACCAGCCAAATTTTCTCACCCATGAGAACAACAAACCTGCTAAAATGGATTTCTCCATGAATTCTTCTCTTCGGTTCCCTGTACACCAGCTGAACACATCCTAGGTCCTGTCAGCTGCCACAGGAGCTTTCACAGGTCCTGGTCACAGTGACAGGCAGCCAGCTGGTTATTTCAGCAGTGACACTACTGCAGTTCAGGGTACTACCGTCCTTATTGGTGATGGAGTTACTATCACCTGGTGCCATCAAAGCCCAGACCCTGCTCTCCACTGAATTTCATACACTTCCCACCTTTAGTCCCGTTCATGGGGCAATGGAAATGTTGCCTCCACTTGTGCCTCACCAAGGCACAGGACAGAGCAGTCTCCTCTCTTACCTTCATAGGTTGGAGCTGCATCCTCGTGATCCTTGAGGGGTCTACCACCGGCTTGGGGCGTCTCAGCGTGTCCAGAATATTCTGCCATTGTGGGGGCAGACCCACAAACTTGCCCTCCTTTGGGTCAAACGACGTGTGGACACGGTGCTCGAAGTTCTGTGGAGCAGAGATCTCTGGGCGTTTCTTCTTCTTCTTGCGGAACATGGTGCCTGGAGTGGAGAAAGCAATACTGTCAGTGCACGTCCAGGTCTGAAGTGACCCATCAGTAAAAGCACACATCAATTCATTAGTTAATTGCATTGTATTAACAACATTCTCCAGTAAAAAGCACTTTACCAAAAGTTGATCATCTGCTTTTACAGATAAGGGAAGAGGTACCAAGAGGGCAATGGCTGGCCCAGGACCACCTGGCAGGTCCATGGCTGAGCTGGGATTGCTAGTGACTTCCCTTACTTCTACAAATTCATATTGCCAGAGATAAAAATTTTACAGCTGTATCAGAGATACATATTTATATTTTACAAACTTGCTCCTAACTTAAATGGCTTTGGAGTCCAGCCAGTCAGGCAGCGTGGATTCCACTACAAGCCTGGAAAGAGAGGTGGCTACGAACAGGGCTCAGGTTGTGTTCTCACTGTTTACTCCAAGCAAGACACACTTGATTCCCATTTAAAGACAACAGAGCTGTTGGCAAAGGAAATGCTGCCCAAGACTGACTTTGGATCTCAGCTTTTCTCGCTCAGACACAGGGCCCGGGAGAGAGAGGAGGTGGTAGGTGGAAATCAAACTGTCAGCAGGTAGCTGAAGAAGTTAAAATTAAAAACTAAGACTCCATTCCCTCAGGGGCTGAGAGAGACAGCTTGTGTGAACAGCCACTGCAAGTGCAACAAGCCAGAAGCAGCTAACACTGAAATATACCCAAACATGGGAATTTAGAGCCAAATATATATACACACATGGAAAACCAAGATATTAGACCTCTTTGAAATCGAGAAGATACAAAGGAAAAGAAGAATATGAGCTCTGCACAGAGTCATGGAGGTGGGAAAGTTGGAGGACTGCAATGCATGGATACAACCTCTTTACAAAAGACAGACAGGGAAGATGGGGTAAAGGGGAAGGTACTCTTTCCATGAAGAAACAGCTCAAAGGCAGGAGATTTTCTATGGAGAGTCAGGCTTTCCACAGAGGGGAGTGGTGGAGTCAGAGATGATCAGCATGAATTAAAACAGGAATGGTCCCAAGTGGATAGAAGGAAGACCAGGAGAGTCCAGCACTGGCCCAGCTGCCCAGACAGCCTGGACAAGCTCTGTCCTTGGAGGTTTGCTCGCAAACACAAAGCCCTAAGCAACCTGGCCTGACCCTCAGAGCAGACTGTGCTTTGAGCAGGGGTTGAGCTACACCTCTCTAGAGGTCTCTTCTCCTCTGAAATGTTCTATGATTCTATTGACTAGTCTGATGGCTTTAAAGCTCCAAGTATTCCAAGTTATATTTCCCTATCTGCTATTGGAGAAACATGTTTAATGGTCAGATTCCCGTCCTGTGGATTTAATGGAACTGGTATGTTCCAGAGCTCATTGTATCCTCTCCAAGATGCTTTCTGTCAATGCAAAGGATGAACTGAGCAATGAGAGTCCCAAGAGAGAAAAGACAGAGGTCCAGTGCCAAAACATTTTGGGTAGTTCAGTGGCAAAGCTCTCTAGCTTGGGGAAAAAAACTGCACAGATTTCTTCAAAGCAATTAATGTTCACCAGTAAAAAGAAATAAAAATGTTTATATGCCGTTCCCTTTCCACTGACAATGTTAATACTGACATGTGCCTCTCACCAATATTGCTACAGTGACAAATGCTGCCTCTTCCTTCACATCAGACAGAGGATTTTTGCCACTTCATCTTCAGCTTTGTAACAGTCACTCCCACCCCGTACAGGACCTCAGCTTCCAACTATGTGTGCTGAATAAATATTTACAAGGGTCAGAGACACAGACCACATACAGAGACAACCTGCTGTGGCGTGGACATAGACACACTTCTAGAGGACACCTGTCTCCAAAATCAGCACATCACAGGGAAATCTGTGTCAAACATTCCCCAGGATGTTCCGCTTCAAACTGGTTTAGAGAGCAAAGTGCAGCCACTAGCTTGCTAGGGCTAGGAAGGTCCTGAAAACCCAAGACGCATTGGCTCCCAGTTTGGATACCATGATCCTGCAGTCACGAGGGTGGGAACTGTTTGTATGGCACAGAAGGACCTTTACTCCACCTAATCCCTCAGTCACACAACCCATCCTTGTTGAAACATAGGCATCACCCACTGACACTGCATTGCAACACTGAGTCCAGAAGCCTATTAAAGATACCTCATAGTTGAAAAAGAAAACAAAAGGTTAGGAAACTAAAAAGGCCACTTACAAAAGAGGCTGGAAGAAACTGCTCTGCTAAGGAGAGGGTTTGAAGTCAGAATAATCTTTGCTTAGAACAGCCTCCAATGAAAACCCAAATACGTCTTAATGGAGAGCTTATGGGAAGGGTGTCTGTACTTCAGGTCTGTGTTGCAGCTCCTCAAACACAGTGATTCATCTCTCGGGCCCTCAATGTGCTGCTTATTAGCTAATACTCAAGACTAAAGTCAGAGGGCAATTCTTTAAGGAAAAAAGCAGCACAGATAGTCCTGGAAGGGAAAGATACTCTAATAGCTCATGGTGTTAGTACTGTTCAAACCAACAGCTGGAGCTGCTGAGGAGCTCCAAGGGAAGCAGGGAGTATCTCTAATATTATAGCAAGTGGTTCAGTTCTGAATGTCAGTCATGACAGTGTATTTCCAGCCACAGCAATCTCACTATTTCAACCAGTATCTCTCCTTCTGCTCCTGCTCTCACAGCTCCATAATGAGAAGACACCCAGGGCATGGCACACAGACTCAAGTTTGCTCTTTAACTGCTACAAGGTGGCAAAGGGACCTGTAAAATGAGGTGTTACAAATGCCACAACCATGAGCACTTGAGCATCAATGGTTTTCTGAACATCTCGGCCATTTCCCCACAAGGAGAATTATTTCAGCTAGACTCCTTCAAAATGCAAATCTTTAAAGCCCAGGTGGTATTTTGGCCCCAGCCAGAGCAGTGGCTCTATGCCAACACCTCAGCTTGCAGAAACATAAACACTGCATTTGCATATCTGTGTTAAATTCCTATACCTGTCAATCAACACCTGGACTACACGTGGATCCAGCATCCAAAAGCTTCCAAAACCCAGAGGGAAGCACCTGCTAAGTTCATGGTCAGTTTCAGGTGACTGACTGACATGGGCTGTATCTTCCTCATTGGCTTCTAATAGACATCTTAAAAGCAACAACATGTAATCACCTCCAAACACAACACACCCCTGGGTATCCAATGGCATTTGCTTTATATGGACAGCATCAATCTCTGATCACAAAGGGATCAGACAGGTGGTTTAAAGGTACACTGCATTAAGATCAAATGAAATCTCTGCACTAAAAATAGTTCTTTGAAACCCAATGGATTGTAATAATCTGGGTAGGTTTTGCATTTCATTGAGGAGTCTGTATTTAACCAGTCTCCTTCCACTTTGTGGTTTGCATGCAAGAGCTATTTGCTTGTATTTCCAATACCCAGCTAAAGAATGTTTAAATAAAATACATAAAAACAGGCCTTTTCTAAGTCAGTAAGAAATTCATAAGAACATTTTATGCACAGAAGATTTTGCAAATCAAGCCAAACCTGTATTTAAACGTAGACAGCATCCCTTTAATATAATAACACAAATACTGTGACACTGATTTTATAATCATCTACTAGACTTTAGTCTTTCATTCAGTGCTGACAACTGTACTGTAAGAAATGTCACAAACATAAATAATAAAAGTCACTACCAC
>NW_008691106.1:34501-46401 GCF_000695815.1 Acanthisitta chloris | reverse complement strand
AAACCACGTTAGGTTTTTCAACTCCAGATATAGCTGTTCCTAGATGATACAGTTCCAAAAGCTGTCACATCTGCCAGTGAGCACGAGAAAAAATCCCACAGCCAGCAGATCCAGAGCAGGGGGAGGGATCGGCTGCGAAGGAGGGGCAAGAAGAGAGAAGGGTCAGGCTCAGATGAGAGGAAGGGGTGGGAAGATTAAGGATGGAAAGGGAATCAGAGTTAGGAAGGGAGAGAGGAATGAGTGGGAGACAGGCAACCCGAGGAGCAGGGCACAGGAAAGAATCAACCCCACTGGAAAGAAAAAAGTAGATAAATGTTATCAGGAATGGCTCATTCCAGTACCCAGACAAAGGCAGCAGTATGCACTGTCATTTCACCCGACCTGCCTCCACCCTGCACACGTCCAGCCGCGCTCCAGTAGGATACAGCTCTGGCTGAACCATGCTCATACCCTCCCTCCCTCACACATGCACTTGATGATAGCAAGGCAGCACAGAGCTACTTCAGTCTCACTTGTGCAGTTTCCAGTTAAAAATAAGCCTTCCCTCCCCCTCCTTGCTGCAGCACTGAACTCACTCATCAGCTCATTGCGCTGCTATCGCAGATCTGGACATAGCTCACTACATTCCTCCTGCCCTGGACCAGAGATAACACTTGGTCCCTGGGCTCAGGAAAGCCATTCCCATCATTTCCAAGTCCTCCTGCAGCTGATCTGTCAAACTGCTCTGGTCAGCTCCAAGAGGAGAGGGAAAGGAGGAGAACTCTTCCTAGAGGTCCTAAGGAGCTGCAATATGCAGATGGAGTTTGCAGTAGGAAGATGAAGATCCCAGAGAACCCACCAATTAAAAGGAAAAGCCTATTTCCATACTCTGCTCCGCAGGTCACTGTCATGTGCTGCCTTGGAAATGGATTACAGGTTAACTGGGCCATTACCCATGCATGTCATAGGCACAGATGCATGTGTTCATGCAAATGTATGTGTGACTATGCACACATGGAATTTCCCTGCATCCCATACCTTCTAAAAGCCTCATGTTTGCCTTCCTGAGGTTTCTGACACGCTTATTACTTATAACAAGCCATAAACGTTCCTAGCAGTTTGCAGACAAAGGGAAATGACAGGTTAGGGTTAGGTCCCTGAGGAGCTTACAAACCCAAATGTGACTTCACACAGCAAGGAATGGCAACAAGAGTGAGTGAAAAGCAAAATGGTCCCAAATCTGACATAGGATCTAAGAGCACAGTCCTGACACCATGACACCTTCCACATTTGTCTGCAATTCTAGTTTTAGGAATACTGGTTGAGGTACTTTTTTTTCCTGCTAAAGGAAGAGTGGATATTTGCTTGCTGTGCTATCACTTCCACCATTTCAAGGCCTTTCCTTCCACTCCTCTGCCTCTCTTACCAGCCCCCCATGGCAAAGCTGCGTGTCAGAGCGAAGCAGCAGCACAGCAAACTGATGTAATGCTCTAAATCCTGACCAAACACACACATGAGAGCACAGATTAATATGACATTAAAATAAGCTTAGGGAGAGACATATTTGTTATATTGGAGGGTTTATTCCTGACAAATGAGAAGAACAACAGAACTGCTTGACATTTTTTGCTGTGCCTCCACTGTGCAGGACCTGCAGGCTCTGCTGCTGCCTCTTCCTCCTCTTCTCCATGTCTATGCTCATGAACTAGGACTAAAACCTGAAGCCCAGTGAACGCTTATTTGCTCAGCTTGTTTTGGACGCTGCTGGATGACTTATATTTAGGTGTGTTTTAGCTATACTACACCAAATTTCATTCTGGGCCATTGAAGAAAAGACCTCTTGAAATTTACAAAACCAGTACAGGCATGTCCCAAATGCTAATGGGTTTCTTGCCTTGACAAATCATAAAGTTTTCCATTATTTACAGTCCCCTAGAAATCCCAACTAAAGTCACTGTCCCGTCGTGCCAGTCTCTGAAGTCAGGCCCCACCCTCCAGAGGTTTCATCTAAACAGACGAAAGGTGAGGAAAAGGAATTATTATCCTCATTTGCAGATGAGACAGAAAAAAATTACTAGCCCGGTTTCTCCCCAGCTATGTCTTGATTAGCAAATCTAAAAGAGCTCCCAGGTATGTCTCCTGGCTGCTTTTTAACTTTATATCAAGGCAGATCCAGGCTCAACACACCCTGGCTTCCACAGAGAGAGAACAGGGATGCATGGCACCAGCAGGAGCCAAGACACGCTCTGACCACAGGTTTGATCTTGACACCAGCACATAGGTCTAGACACCGTGACAGAACACAACAGCACGGAAAGCAATCACACCCAAACCTCACTGCAGTCCAGCACCTTCATGACAAGAACAGCCTCTCCCATCTGGGTTTGGTGTGTGAGAGGGTTTGACCACCAAACACCACTGCAGCACCCAGAGGAGGCTGCGACTCATCACCCAGAGCTAGCAAAGCGTGTGCTGCAGGTCACCAGGCTGAGACAAAAGCCACAACAAAAGCTATGACCCTTTTTCCTCACCTTTTACATGCTTGATGTGGCTCCTGTCCTGTCCTGACACTCACCCCACACCTGCACACTTCACCAACCCCTGACCAAAGAGCAGCTGCTTTGGTTCACATGCATTTACTGACATTATTTTCCCACCAAGGATGCAGCAGGGTTAAAAACGAGTGGCTGTACTTTGCTCTTAATCCAAAATACCAAAGAGCTTCAAGACAGGGCTTGAAGGATCTAGGGCTTCACTCTCCACTGTCCTGTGTGACAGATCCATTCAAAATCAGCATAAAAATGCTGCTGCAATTGGAATATTTAAGGTTCTGTCTCCAAAAATTTGCACAAATAGGAACATCTTACATGTCAGACAAGAGGTTACATTGGGACAATCACAGGGGGCCACATCTGGCATGTGGGATCACATGGCAGGCGAAGGAGCCAAGGCACTGGGCTGCATCTGGGGAACACGCGATGTGGCAACACTGGGTGCCATGTCCTGTGGCTCCATCTGAGCACTGGAACCTCACTGTGCTCCTCCACAGGTCACAGATCCAGCTGCCTGTGGCACATCGGGTTATGAGAGGGAAGCTGCAGCTCTGTGCTGCAAATGGGCACAGCATAGACGCTGCTGTACGAAGGAATAGTCACACACTCAGCGAGCACAGCTGAGTTCTCCCAGGCAGACCTGTCCCAGCAGAGGCACTGGTGATCATAGCCCTGGGTCACAATCCTCACTCCAGTGGCACAGCAAAGGGCAGGCAGAGACACCCCAGTGATGGCCCAGATCACCCAAGTACAGAGATGCAAGAGTTAAACTTCCTTCCAACCAACACTAAACAATCTTAGTCCCTATTTATGCTCATCATGTTCTCCCAGAGCGAGATACAAATATATTTAATTGCTGTCAGCAGCCTCCAAGGCAGTTTGCTTGTGTTATCCCCTCAGGATAACTGATGGGAAAACTGCAGGCCAGGCAGTGTGCCCCAAAACACAGAGGAGACAGACTAGCTTGAACCCCTCAACCTGGCTGGCTCTCAGAGCCTTCCTGCTCACTGCTAACAACGAGATGGAAATTTAAATCGTAACAGACAAGTCTCCTCCTGGGGAATATCAGTTATCCTGCTCTGTTTGCAAAGGGAAGACACATGCCATGAGTGTGAGCGTTCACACAGCCTCCCCATGTTAAAACCTGAGGTGCACTTGTAACACAAGATAAATAACTTATTGGCTACAGCCACACTCTGGTCATCAATTAATTACAAAATAATCCAATTACTAACACTACAAGTTAAATGGCTCTGCCCTAGGGAAAGTGTAATTTCCTGAGGTATTGTTAAGGGAAATAGATTTCAGCCTGTAGTCTATGGGCACGCTCCATTCTCGTTGCTTTTTTTGGCCAGCCAAATGGAAGATCAGTCCCAAAACAACAGTATCATCACTAATGACCCATTCTCAGTCCATTAGTCCTCAAGCCACACAGTAATCCTGCAAATTTAGAAACCATACTGAGAAATTCCTTCAAAACAAGACCTATACCAGCCAAGTGCTGATTCTGTGCTCGATTGCACTGAGTCTGTGCAATTATAACTCAAAGCCAGTGAGACTGGTGCAGGAGCAGGGTCAGTATCACAGACAAGAAAGCTGGTCCCCAGCCTAGAACCTCCCTCTGTGAGGTCTGAGAGGTTTCTGTGCGCTCTGTAGCCCTCAGTGCTGAGCAGCACAACATCTGGTTAGTCTTCAGCTACTCCTGCTCGCTCCAGAGCTGGTGTCACGTCCAGGTACAGAGCTGATGTGCAGCACAGTACCTCTGCTGGCACCCAAAAACACACGATGTGCAATAGAGAGCTCAGGACTGGCCCAGTTTTGACTTACAGTTGGGCTAAGCTAGTCCAAGCTGTTTTAAGCAATTTTGTTTAAGCAGTTTGCTCAAGTGTTTAGCCCTTTTTTCTGCTTGTGAATTTCCCTAAGCACATTAGGGAAGTAGGTTAAAAAGAGCTCTTTTTGCCTGATTAAAGGCAGGACAGTCAAACTTTTAAGGAATTCTCCTCAATTAATTCCATTCTCCTTGAAAAAAACCCCATTGTGTGACCAAGCAAGAGCTGTTTCTCACTTTTGCAAGTCTTGGCAGCAGTGCCCAGGGAGTCCTTCTCAGGTACATCCATACTCACACTTATCTAGAAAGAAGCAACCCCTGTGCAGGGAACAGGCTTTCCATCTGGGAGCACATTACTAATCCAGCAAGCTATTTGCTGATAGCTCTTTCCACTATTTGATCAGCTTTGCTACTAGACACATAAACCATCGCTCACACAGGATGTACATACTAAGGCAACACAGAACAGTAAAATCAACACACAGCTTCATCACACCATCAGGAATAGACTTTCCAGTGGGGCAGGGCTGGAGAGAGAGACAGGCAGGAGGTTCCCTTCCCCAGCAGCTGTGTAGGGGCTGACTCAGGTTCTACCCAAGCACAGAACTCAGAAAAGCAGAGGAAGACTCGGCAAATGTCTCTTACTCTATGTACATCCCCAGCCTCACCTGAGAGCTTGCACTCACCAGCCACAAACTTCTCTTCTGGTTTTTCAGTGCTCTGTCCCAAAATACATTAAAGCATTAATGTCCTGTCAAAGAAGAAAGCAAACATTAATGGACAGGACTGGTTTCTGTCACTGCACATACCTGCCTGTATACATTGGTTACCACCTGACAAAAATAATGAAGTACAAGTGCCCAATAGAATCATAGATTGTAACTCAAATAGGAGGAGATTAGCCAGCTTCTAGACAGCCAAAACACACTCACACCCTGCCCCACACGAGTACTGCAAGGGAGCTTCAGGAGGTGTGTGGAAAGGATCCTGCCCAGCACAGCAGCCAGGAGGTTGGGAATACAGACAGGAGGAGTTTAACTCGCAACTCAGACCTCATAGCAAGGTACAGTGAGGGTCCTTGCAGACACAAGGGACTTAAGAGCAGATACTGCTATGTCTCTTGTGAAGGCGATGAACATGCATGTTCCTGACACGCTGTCTGCTCTCTCAAGCATCACCCAGAGTAATTTTTAACCCCTTCTTTACCCCAAGGTTTTAAGAGCATTACCATGCAAGGTTCAAAAAAAGGCATTTTCTCCTCCACATTCCCCGTCCTCGAGTGTCAGCCAGCTGAATTGCTGGACCCCAACACCACAGCCCCATGTTGCCCTACCTAAAAGACCCGGGAAAGCAAAGTCACAAGTTCTTACTGGTAGTCCTTGCTGCAACAATGCCGGTGGTAGACAATTCCAAGGGAGAGGAGAAAGAAGGGTCTGGAGGTAAACTCTCCCACTGTCATGCAGCAAAGCCGATTGGAGGACAGTGTTGCTGGGCTGTAGGAGTAAAGATGAAGTAAACTCCTTCCCAAAGGAATCCAGCTCCGGATTTTTCTTCCCTTCCAGAACCATCCCTTGAGAGAAAAAACCGTATGACCCCCCGAACCATTCCGCACTCACTTCGCCCCAGGCTGGCACTGCCAACACACGTGTGATCCTTACGCTGTCTGTTGGCAGTGGCACAGCTCAGCTCTGCAGGGAAGGGGTTAAGCTGAGGCAGCACAGCCACTGGGGAGTGGAGACGTTAGTTTAAACTGACAAACCTAGTCCTCTGTAAACAGAGGGAACAAATCCCATGGAGCAGTGGCCATTAGGATGCTTGTTATGGCTTTAAAGCAAGCAAGCAAGTCAGTGTGGATCCCCAAATCTGCGGGAAAGCACTTACCCCTGACTCCTCATTGCTCTGTGACCAGAGGTGAGGTGGGAATGCTCCGCCACTGGAATCCGCTGACACGCCGATAAACTTGAGCGAGAAAGACGGCAGGAGAAAGCGGGAGAAGAAAAAGGGGTGGAGGCAAGTCTGACATGTTTGTACAGTGCCTGGTTCACCTAAGCTGCTGAGTATGATTTCAGGGTGTGGTAGCAGATGGGACACAGAAGCACTCAGCACAGAGAAGCCTCAGATCTCTGTTCCACAGAAAACGACAGACGCCAACAGCAGAACCTCTTGGGACCATCTTGCCTTCTCCTCACTGTCTCCTTTCTTGGTCCCTGGAGGGGATGAGGAAGAGCAAGAGCTCAGAGTCACACCTGGGCACCAAGGTGTGCTGGGTCTCAGGCAGGAACCTTGGGGACATCATGTCCCATTCCCCTCCGCCCTTGTTCACCGCCCCACTTCGCTGTGACCTGTTAAAGCTCCACTGTCAGCTCTGCTCTCTCGGCTCCACAGCCTCGGGGCCGGGAGCTGCTGCAGCTCCTGAGGAACCCAAAGTCGCCGCCTGTGTCGTCTGGCTGCAGATTTCAGGACCTGCCACCAATTCCTTGTCATTCCCGGCAGGAACGCTTTGATTGCTTGTTCTATGGTTGTCTATAGAAGAATTCACCCAATTTATTTGCATTGCAGATGAGCAGCACATGACCTGGTGCTTTTACTTTTCCTGTCCTCGCAGTGAGTCAGTGCTGCCGGGGCTGGAGTCTGGGATCACCCTCTAATCCTGTTGCTCTGCCTGTGCCATGCCTTGGGGTTTACTGACTAGTGGAAATAGGCATTTTCACAAGAGACTCCTGCTCAGCAGGACACCAGCTTCACCACCAGCAGTGCTGGATGGGCTAGGTGGAAGGGTCATCATCAGAGGGCACTTTGGGGATTACAGCCCGGGAGAGGTCAGAGTTCATCTCAGCAAACCCATCAGCTTCTCTACTGCAAATAAAGAGGATTCTTGGCCTCTCCAAACCACAAACAATGCCTGGCTTAACCCTCAGATATTTTTAGGCCCAGAGAGCAGAGATAAAAGCCATAAAAATCCAGCCCCATGATTTTTTAGGGGTTTTTTTAGTCATTGGTTTTGTTGAGCCACCCTTGAATAAATAAATGAATGTCATGCTACAAATAATCATTAGGCTGTCATCATTTCTGCCACAAGTGGTTTGTCCAGCAAAGATGGACCAGCCCAGTGACCTTTCAGCCATCTTCCTCCATTCCCATTTTCCTTCCTACCTATTCACCCCACCTAAAAGGGCTGCAAATATCTTTGTATTAGAAACACAGATGGAGTTTGAATTCACAAGCTATACATGACTGTCATGAAAAGGAACAGAACTGGAGTTCAGAGAACCTAAAGGGAACCCTGGCAGTATTGGAGCTGGTGGTCTGAGGTTCCTAATCCTCATTTCCAGACCTGCTAGCCGATTTGTGGAAGGCTGCTTCCTGAATGTGCAGTCACCACTTCTTCTACATTACACTGCAAGTCCCTGCCTGCCACAGCCTGCCAGAGAGACTCAGGTTTCCTGCCTGTTCCCTCCCTAAGGTGTAGGAAATGGAGTTAGCCAGGTTCCTTTCTACCTGGGGATTAGTTTGTCTCTCCTACAGGGCAGGCCCTAGACACAGGTGTCATCAAAAAAGGAAAGTTAATGGTAACAGTAGTAAATAATAGTAAATACCAAAGGGGGACAGCATTCTTTGCCAGAAGACTGGAACTCACACAGCAGAGACAGCATGGTGGAGAATCAGAGCTGAGGAGGAATAAAGTGACCCTGCTAGGTGTGGAGGAAACGCGACAAGGAGCACAAACCATCCCTGTCATCTGTGCACCTCAGCTTTGCTGCTGTGCCAGGCAGCAAGGAGTCACCTACACAACCACAGCGTTGGGAGCGTCACAAACAGCCTTTAGAGCCTCCAAGGAGGCACCCAGGCTTGGAGCTGGCTCCAGGTTTGCATAAGGATTGTATTTCCTGAGTTATATGCTAAGACAGCTTCAAGAACAAGACATGAGTTCTTTATAAATTGAAGAACCTGATTTTACTTGTCAAGACATAAGCTTAGATGAAACCAAGACAGCTCTGAGTCGGTGTGAACCTCTGCTGCCTACAATCTTAATGAAAAATTAGGACACTTTCCAGCCCTTCTATTCACAAGTTTGGTCCCAGCAGTCCTACACACTTTGAAGAAAAATTTCCCAGCAAAAGCGACACATCTCTAATTTTCCCCTTTAGCAACTGTCCCTTTATTACACATTTTGCTGCTCCCTGCCTGCCCACTGCTCCCTTCCTACCTAGAGAATTGCACAAGATAATATAAATAATTATACTGGCACATTTATATAAACACAGGGATACACACCCCACTCCTCCTACAGTCGCTCTGCGCTGCTCACTCGGGTCCGCCTGTCTCCACCGGGGCAGCCATAACTGGCAGCAAGAAGTGCTGCAGGGTACATTGACTAAACGCTTACATCGCAGCCTGCCTGATTTATCTTCCCAGCAAAGGCCATTCCGTGCTCCATGTCCCCTCCCCAGACACAAAGCTTGGGGAACTTCATCTCCAAAGTGCTGACCTCACCTCGTTCCTCGCCCTGCCCAGCCATGTCCCTGCCCGGGGACAGCACCAGGACCTCACACATCCCATGCTGCTGCTGCAATAGCTTCCATTTAATCCCACTTTATCTCCACTGCAGGAAGATTTTGTAAAGGAAAACCACTATTTAATGTTTTCCTATTCCAACAGACAAGACCGGGCACTTCTAAACTTCAGAAATAAGAACTCAGAGACACCCAGGTCAACTGTACCACATAAAATGTCTGTCTTCTACCTCAGCAAGGAGGAACATACCTGCCCACTTGCTTGGAGCTCATGGGAACTGGGCAAACTGCTAAGAAAAAATTATCCTGATTCAACAAAACTTCCAGCAGAAGCCTAACACCAAGACATGGCAAATCTGATGCGTTCAGGAAATCCCAGGAAGAACTATGGTAATTCCCAGGTTATGATTCAGGGCCAGACCTTCCAGCAGGGCTCCTCTGGGTTCAGGGATTTGATAGGAGGCAGAAATGCTCTTCTTCCACAAAGAATCCCTTCCCTCTTCTCTTTCATGGCACCAAGGATTTGGACAATGGGGTCACTAGGAGATAGGGTGTGTTGCAAATTCACACATCAGCATGAGATAGGGATCAAGTCTGGGAGTCTCATAATCAACACATGACATTAGCCAGGACTGGAGATAAGGAAGGAGCAATTCAGAGGCAGTTTCGCTTTAAAGAAGTGCTTACAGCTCAGCCACCTTTCCCCAAGGCTATCGCATTCAGAGCCGGGCAGAACATTCCAGGAGAGCATTACCTGGATGGCCAGCTCAAATGTTGGGGTTATCCTCCTGCTTACTATGCATTGCTGCCATTATATAGGTAGTGTCCTGAGATGCCAGCAGGACAAAGCCCTTCCTGCACTCCTACTGAACATGGGCTCACCCAGCTGTGCTTGTAAACTCTCCAAGGTTTACAGTTCAAGCCAGTTTCCTTCCCCTCCCACCCCCCCAATTCAAAACAAAACACAAATGAAGCAGAGCTGAAGAACTTGAAGTTGGTTTAGTAAGTCCATTGCCTCTGCCAGAGCTCTGGGTGCTGCTGGAGATCAGGACACATCCCTGTGCTCACATCTGTCAGGGCAGTGGGGAGCTGGGAGTCTCTCTTCACCACATGCCAAACCATGCAGGTTGGGCCACATAAAAGAAGGGAATTTGTGCTGCTTCAGGCTCTGGTCAGGTTACAGCCAGGTTCTCCTGGGCCAGGCAACTCTAATGGTGGAGCAAAGCAAAACCAGCAAGCAAGCAACATTAAAACCAGCAAAATCTGCCAGACTGAGAACACCAGGTTGGAGCAGCAAGAGCTGAGAACTGAGGCAAGAATCACACCTTCAAGACCGAGTCCAACCTTTGACCCATCACCATCCTGCCAACTAGACCAGAGCACTAAGTGGCTTGTCCAGTCATTTCCTGAACACCTCCAGGGATGATGACTCCACTGCTTCCCTGGACAGCCCCTTCCAATGCCTGACCACCCTCTCAGTGAAGTGAAGAAAGCAGATTAAGCCTAAAGAGAGTAAGAAAACAGACTCTAAAAATTTCAACTCCCACTCTGCTGAAAAATTGAAGCTAAAGCTCAAGAGGACCACCTGAACACAGCACACACAATTTTGCTACTGGTTAAATGCCTGTGGCTTGGTTGACGTTCCCTGTAGATAATATCAATACAGCTTGGATCATAGCCATCTCACACTTCTTCCAGATCTTTTACTTGCAAAAATTCACAGACTTATTAGGTTGTAACAGAAGTAATGTCATGGTCCAGACAAGCCTGTGCCACTCTCTAACAAAGGTGCATCTGCTGCTTCCCACAAGTCAGGACCATCCGCTCTGCAATGGCAACATCACGGCCGAAAGCCAACTCTGCCTATAGATTCCTAGGTCACCTTGGCAAAGCCGTTTTGCATGCTGGTAAAACGACTGTGACAATGCTCAACTCCCCCAGAACAGAGGCGGCTTAATCTGTTGTTTTTCCGAGCATGCTGCGATCCTTAAGGATGCTATAGAAATGCAGATTGAAATCCCTGGCTGACACTAGGGGAATACAGACCGCAGCTTCTGTGCCGAATAACTAGGTCAGTCAGCTATCGCCCAAGTATTAACCAGGATGCAGTGAATTCCTAGTGGCTAAAATAACGGCAGCAAAAGTCCAACACCATTTGCTGTCGTTAGTCACTCTCTACCTCTGGGTACATCCAAACCCAACTCTCAAGAGCTTAGAATAATTTGAGGGTTGGAGCTTATGCTTGTCAAAATCCAGGCACGTGGCTCCGTGCAGCACAGGTTTCCCATCCCACTTGCTGCCTGGTAGAGGCAAGGAACAACTGCCTTCGCAGCCAACGCAGCCTTAAGCATCAGCCTTGAGCATTCAGCCCATCTCAGGGAGAGGCACTAATCCCCGGCCAGGGAATGGGTGTCACATCCCCTCCCAGCAGCAGCTCCCCCACAGCAAGTGCAGGGGGAGGCTCTGTCCTGGTTTATTTTGGGGGAAGGCTGGTAGGGGCAGAGCAGCTATTTGAACAGTATCCAAGGAAGAGAAGAGGGCAAGCATTCACCATTGCAATGGGGATGAGCGTCCAAAATGTATCTCAACCCCCTCCAGCTGCTGAGGCTGACTGAGCATTTGCTTTCCTCTCACTGAAAACAGGAGGCAGGTAAAATGTTAAACCTGGGGGGGTTTAAGTTGTTATTATTACTACTATTTGATTTTCAAACTTGGGTTGTTCCAGCAGCCTGGCCTGCAGCTCAGCCACACAAAGCCATGCCACCACAACTCAGCAATGCAGGAACTGGGCCTTCTCGTTCTGCCACTGGAAGCAGCATGTCACAACACAGTACCCTCAATTTCCTTTATCTCTACGAGCTGTGAGTGCTCTGGAGTCCAAAGGAGGGGGCGCAAAGGATTAAATGGTTATAATCCCCACCTAGAGATTTATTGATACAGTGTGGAAAAATGCTAGCTGTGACATCCTTGTCTTGTGTTCTAACTGCCACAACAGAGGAGAGAGGAAAGCTTAATTGCTACCTGGCC
>NW_008691106.1:10031-34488 GCF_000695815.1 Acanthisitta chloris | reverse complement strand
TGCTGATCCTTAGAGAAGACTCTTACATTCTTTAGCATTTCATTCAGGCTGGAATTTATAATAGCCTGAATACTAGCCTAGGACAGAACAAGGTGCTGGTTGCTCTGGGACACACAGTTTCAGCAGAATACAGGCTCCTGGGCATGCAGTAAAGATCCAATTACCATTTTCTCCATTAAAAACAAGTTTCAAAACTACTCATAGCATTTGTGCAACTCTCAATACTGTCAGATTCCCCAGGAAGGAACTGAAACGTGCACACAGCCAGGCAATGTGTGTCACAGAGGACTGAAGCACACTGGCTGTTTCTGGTACTGTAGGAACATTTTTACAGCACAGCCCTACCCCATGATTTATGGAGGCCAAACTGAACACAGTCACAGCCTACCTGGCCACATGGACCTGCTGGCACTTGGCAGAGCAAACGTCCTTCCTTTGGAAGGAGTCTAGGCCCTGCTGGCTGCTGTGAGAAGGAAACCAGAGTGCAACAACTCAACTAAAATCCTCTTCAATGTGACACCAGAAATTAATCCACTGATATACACAGATATGTGTGTGTGTAAAAAGTAAAGGAAATCTCCAGATTCTGAGTAGTAATAGCAGTAATAACAGGAGAAAGGAGCAGCATAAGGGACAGCCATTTAAGCAGCAAATTGAATGCTATGCTTCCTGTTCTGCACATTTAGATTCTGAAGATGGCATTGTAAAAATAACTGAAAAACTTCTGTTAATCGTCTATTTAATCATCATTCTTCAAACTACTATTCAAAAATACATTTCTTGTTCATGTTCTCTCTGGAGTGTGTAATAAATCCTACAGATAAATTAATTCAGAGAAAGATGTTCAAACACTAAGTAAACTGAGTTCATTTCCACATCTGACCTTTAAAAACAAATGCTTGAGATTAAAACCAAGCATTTTCTTGGTTTGTTCTTCAGAACTCTGATGAAAACTCAAAGCCTAACAGTTGTGCCCAAGTGCTTAAGCAAAGATTTCCTACAGAAATACTTAGGTTGTTACCTGGCAAATTACTTCTTTTCCTTCTTGCAACAAATAGCAGTCTCAATCCAAGAACAGCCCATGGAAGGTGATCCCAGACCACAAATCAGGAGCAGCCAGACAATTCAGGTAACCCCAAGTTCTAAGAGTATCTTTTAAAAACCTGCCTTTAGATGACACAGGAATAAAGGCAATGCTCTTTAAATAAGTTATTGGCTCTGCTCTACATCACTCAGGCTGCTGTTCTGGGAGAACAGATTTAGAACTTGGAAGAGAACACAAAAGCCCAAAGAGCTTTCCAAATTCCTGATTTGGGAGTGAGCAGCAAGATTAATGTGTCTTTTTCCCTGTTGACACCAAACTGCATATTCTACAAAAAAGGGTCAGAAATCAGGAATTTTCCCCAGTAGCAGCCACAGACAGGAGCACCTTGTCTACTGACATCATCTATGGCTGATGAGGAGCTATAAGACCTAAACTATTTGTGACATTAGTTAATACATTTAGGTTTCTACTGAAACAAACACAATGCCCATCCTTCATTCTATGCCCCAAATATTCCATACCAGCAGCTGGCTTTGCAATCCGATTCTCCACACCTTTCCCTGCACACTCAGAGCTCTGACTTCTGCAGATTAATTATGTGGGTACCCAAAGTGGGCAGCTTGCTGCAGCATGAAGAGCTCAGAGATGGCTTGCCCAGAGAGACTTCTACCCAGAGTCAGCTGCAACATCTGTTCTTCGGATGCAATCCAAAATCCCTTGAAACCAGAGCTTTTTCACTGACTTCCACAAGTGCTAGAAAGATCCTTATTCTAAGCTGTATGTTACAGGAAAGAAGTTAATTTCTAGCATTATTGTATGCAGTGATGTACTTTCTTGGCCAAGGCACAAAGTACTCATTATGAAGTGTAACACCCTGCTTAATTCTTCCAGAAGCCAATCATAAGGCTACTATGAATTTTAATGAGCACTGAATCAAGACCCAGATGGTTTTTTAAGCCAAATTATCCTGTTCTTGGTTATTTTAAGATCTGTGTAGTGCCTTCTGGCCACTACACATATTAACCCCTCTGTTCCTAGTCCAGATTAATGACAGACTTTCATGCCTAGAAGACCCTCAGCTCCTGCAATGCCTTGAAAAGTCACGGACTTGAAAAATACAAAGGTTGAAACAGGTGGGGAAAAAACATACCCACAACACTTAGCAGAAAGACAGAAAACTAGAAGGCCATCAGCAAGATAACACTGGCACCACAGACAGCCCAATTTAACTGATTCTCAGGAGGAAAACAATCAAGCTCAGAGCCACCAAGTTGACACTATCAGTTCATAGAGTCACTGTCTCTTGCTGACTCTGCCAAGTACATTTGCTTTCCAGTTTGAAATTACATGTTTCATTTTAACAACTAAACCACTTTTTCTAAGCACAGTGTTTCAATCTCTCCATGCCATACCAGCAGGATACCTGCCCCTGTCTGAAGGACACTGATGGCAGTGCTTCAGCTGGGTCTGCACCAAAAATGACACTGCTCAGAGCTGCAGTTTGGACACACTAATTTTTGAGAGCAAACTACAAAATATCTTCCATATATACCACAATCCACCATCACCTTACTCCTTCCCTTTGACTAAACTTGGGGGCTTGGGGGGAAAGGTGGGAATGGCTGCTTGATTGAGTTCTTTCTCTAGGTTGAGGTAAGAGGGGAGGAAAGGAGGAAGAACATGAAAGAAAAAGGGTTCTACCCCAAATATCCAAGATCTTCTCTCACTTTCCTGCCTCAGGCAGCAGCAGTTCTCATTCCAGTGCCCCAATACTTCAGTTCTTTGTTAAATCCTCTGTACACCCATAGAATCCTGGAATGGTTTGGCTTGGAAGAGACCTTAAAGCCCATCCAGTTTCATCCCCTGCCATGAGCAGGGAACCTTCCCCTAGCCTAGGTCACTCAGAGCCCCATTCAGCCTCACTTGTGTGGTTTTTGCTTTTATATTCTGGGATTATTTCCCCCTCTTAAACCTTTTCTGGTAATCAGATGGATATCATAGAGATGAAAAGCATGAAATAGAAAGAGTAACCAAAACTGAAATGCAGCATTATGCAAGCCAGCTATGGAGAAGGAATGATGTTATGTCACTGGGCATTACTCAGTGAAGAGTGCTTAATGAGTTTGTGCTATTTAACCACCTCACCAGAATGGGTATCAGGGCTTGAGGAATGCAGGCAGAGCTCTGAGATGATTTCACCATTAGAAATGAGGAGTGGGAGGGAAATAAGGAAGTAAAAGATGGTTTAATGTCCTTTCTTGCCTCCAGATGCATGACACATGGCTCAGACGTCCCAAGTGTGGGCCTGAAACACTTAATTCACTGGAAAGACCCTGACTGAGGAGCAGCAGTGCTAGGCACACACTGAATTTGCCATAATTTGCTGAAGTACGGGAGCTCAATCTCTGCCTCTGTGCTGGGATTGCCAAATGCAGCACCAAGGTCCAGCTCAGGAACTCAGACAGCTCTGCCTTTGGAAGCAGCCCCAGAGCCCCAAGGAGGCTGTACTTTAACAGCTTTCAGTCCCTTTTGACTTGAACCATATTTGAACTTCTCAGCAGTGAAAAATCATTCTACCCTGTTCCTATTCCTCTGAGCAATGGCACACAGGCCCCTCTTATTATTACATTAGTGTAATTTTGTCTCCAACATTCCCCCAAGAGGAATTACTCATGTCCTGCTATTATTTATTTTACTACTAAGAGCCTGAATTTTAGGAGCAGTTTTAATTAAATACCAATCCTCCTCCTCAATTAGGATCACCTTTATCTAGCTGGCTGTGCTTTACATTCTCCAGCAGCGTCATTAGTTTCCTCCTGTTTATCCCTCCCCCTCTGTGGTTCTCAGAAACTGAAAAAAGCCCCCTTTCCCACCAAATCCTGTTGGAAAAAAAGGAAATAGAAGATTTTACTGGAGTAAAGAACCATCCATGGAAGATAATATGGTGCCTAACACTGGTTATAAGGAATTCTAGCTTCAAATTATGCCAAGTGACACTGCCAGGAGCAGCAGCATCTTCCATAACCCCCAAAGATGTCTGCTGTGCTGTCCTATCCCATGCACCAGCCCACAGCATGGTGCTACTCCATCCCTCTCCGTTTTCCCTGCTCCTCTGTAGCCTTGCATGCACTTCCCTTGCTCCCCTGCCCCTCTGATGTTGTGGTTTTCTTTGGAAGTTTGAAGTGCAGCATGTCCACCCACTGGGTAAACACCTCTTCAAAGTCTTTGCTGTCCCTGGATAATGAATCAGATCACAATGTATTCCAGACTTCAGTACACAGGATTCTTGGAAGCTGCCCTACATTAATGTTTTGAGAGTTATTCATTCATGCTCCCCAAGTGTCAGAGGCAGAACTGATGACTCTTGACTGGGAAGTTGGCAGGAATATCCTCAACTATTTCTACAAAGTGAAATCAAGCTGCAGCAACAGCATCCAAGTGCATTAACTGCTCCAGTGCCTGGCAGAGCAGCTGCAGAGACAGCACAGCGTTACGCAATGGCTGCTGGCACCAAGCCCCTCCTGGCCATCCCTCCCTGCCTCAGTGCTGGGCACAGACACCTTCCCCAGGCAACCTCACCTATCCACTCTGTAACCTTCACAGAGCACAGACTTCCCGCCGGGCACCACTCCACTCCCTTCTCGCCTGGGGAAAGGAAGAGGCAACAGCCAGAAATCATGTTGATTTCGCTCCTCAGACTTGACAAGGCTTTTTCCAGAAGTTTACTAACTACAGTTACTTCCCGAAACAGAGAGTGGGTTTGCTTTTATGAGCAGATATTCCTTTCCCAAGAGCAGAATGGAACTGCATGCAAGTATTAGATCCATTAGTGTGCAAAGGGAAGGTGTAGACACTCTGCCCTGCACTTCCAGGCTCAGCAAGTACATTCCTCAGTGGCTCCAGTACCTCTGCAAAATTCATGCTCTGCTGTACATTCAAGGACTATAATTTATACCCCACAACCTAAGCCCACAATACTCAGTCTGGAGGGTACCAGCTAGGAGGAGTTTCAGTGTTTGGTTTAGACTGTGAAAAGGGGATACTGATGATAAAACACTTTTTAGATGTTACCAGGTTTTTCAGAGCCATCTCTGCACATTCAAAGTATTGGTCTCCTACCTTAAATAAAGCTTTTCCTGCAGCTGAGACAAGGAATTCCCTACTACTTTCTGGCCTCTCCACAAATACTTTTCAAAAGCAACAAACTGGTGATTCAGGTGTCATTCAAAGAGATGCTTTAAAAAAGTATCCTATCTCCTTGCTCTTGGTTTCAATAGCATTTCTCCAAACCATGGCAATTAAAAACCTTACAGTTCAGGTTCCCAAGGCAGGAACCACCTTCATTTTGCCTCCTACAGAACAACAAATACTCTATCGATGTTTAAAACCACTAATGAAATTAATAAGCCATAAGTTGATGTCTATTTGCTATATTTTACTTTCATTCACCCACTGTTCCTACAACACCCATCATTCTGCTCTTTAAATATATGGTTTAGAGGCATTTATTCATCACTAGAACACAGGCAGGCACAAGACAGTGTTAAAAACATTCCTCTTCACCCCTTTTTTATGGCTTCACACCTCAGAACATTAGTTCTTATTGGCTGATTTAAATGTTCAGCTTAAGAAGGGAGTGCCAGAGATGTCAGAGATTTATCTCAGTCCTACAGCTTGGGAATGTAAAAAGAAAAGTAGAAAGTCATCTCAGTTTTAGTGTTCAGAATGCAGGACCTTGTTGCCCCATCCACCTCCCATAGGAGCAGGCTTACCTTGAAAAAGAGATCGTGGAGAAATACTTCTGGAGTGAATTCAGTCCCTCCTTCCTTCTGACTGCAGGTTGCTGCTTGTCTTAAACACGGGAAACATCCCTTGCTTCAGGCAAAAATTCTCAGTAATTTCATCTTAAAGCTTCTTCAGAAAGCTCCTGGTTCAGCCTGTGCACATGTAAAACCCCTCGGGGTCCAGCTGCTTACTCCCCGGCACTGCCCCATGCCAGGTGTGTGGGGAGGGCTCCGGGTGCCCCCGCCCCCAATTCCTGGCAGCAGCACAGGTGTTAGCAGGACTCACCCAAGGAAAAACAGCCTCACCGTGACAAATGCCATTAAAACCTCACAGTTCCAACCGAGGAGATGTCATTGTAGACACATAGCACTGTCAGGATTCTGTGATGCAGTGAATCAATGTTTTCTGGGACCTTTTTCATCGTGGGCTGATGCTGTGAGCTCAGCAAAGAGGATGGCACAGTGCCTTGAGTGACATTTTGCACGAACGGCAAGAGCAAGATACTAATCGAGATTCTGGTGTGTAAAGATTCTGTGCATTTCCCCTCAACCAAGCCTCGAAATCACAGCCCTGGCGCTTTGGCTCCATGCTGGGGTGGGAAGGGAGTTACAGACAACACTGAGCCTCACACTTTGAGAAGCTGTGATTAAAGACTCCTGTGCCCTGCAAACTGCAGACCACTATAGGCAAGCACAGTGTTATTCCATCACAGAGTTATTCCATCTCAGTCTGGGGAGCACTGCCATGTCCCTTTGTGGATGTCAGAGCTCTGTGGGCGTTGTGCTGACCTTGCCTAACGTGCCAGTGTCTATGCCATGCAACTGCATAAAATAGAAAATCTAATACAAAGTTGACACTTCTGCAGGTGAAATTTCAGCACCAGATCTCCTGGCACCCTGCAGAAGGAGGAATGCAAACTATTCTAAGTCTCCAGACTTCACAGGGATGTAAATGAGGACAGATTTATTAAGCTGATTGAAGCAGTGACAGCTCACACTGGCTGAAACTCTGCAGCTGTGACCATTATGCTCCTGCTTCTCAGTCCCAAATGGAACCTAGCACAGTCCAATGCTGTAATCAAGACAGCAAGTGCCACAGCTTCCCCCACTGCAGCCGGTTTAGAAATCAAGTCAAGACCAGCAGGGCTGCCAGTGAGGCAATCAGGTATTTTCCATCGGTATCCTGATAAAGCAGCCAGTTATTTACAGCTTCCTGGCGTGTCAGTTACTGTAGTATTTCCTGGACAACATTCAGAAAGGAGAAGCACCTTTTTTTTTTTTTCCTTTTTTTAAAGATAAAACTGTTGTATAGAAGAGACAATTCATTTCTCTTGCTTTTGGAGTTACCTTTAATTTCCTCACTGGATGACCAACCACAAGCACATTTTTGTGAACATTAGGTAACAAGAAAGCTTGCTGCTAATTCTTTCTCATCAGGGCCTGGGGAAAAATCCAAACTGTTGGGTGAAAGCTAAAAAACAAACAGAAAAGACAGGAGGGGGAAGAGAAGGGGAGCGAGAAAATAACTCAGGAGTGAGTCAGTCATGCTCCTCCTGCTTAGTCACCTGTAGTGTTGCTCTCCAGACACACCGGAGATGGGGAGTAAGATGCCTCCCACCCACCTCCTCCTGACAAGGACTGACAAACACGAGAGCTGGGGCAGAGCTTTGGGAGCCAACCAGTACAGATGTTGGCTTGCAGAGCAGAGCTGGCAGGAGCCCCTCCGACATGTTTCCCACCCCATCCTGTTGACCCTTGCACAATTTCTCAATTAAATCATCTTTATGCAACCTGTTCGTCTGCTCGTTTGAGTGTCTCTGATGGTGCCCTGCAGTTTTGCCATGGTAGGGGGTTGCCATGGAGAAGAGGGTGATGTCACTGACACAAAAAGCACCGAATTTACAAATCCAACAGGAACGGAGCTATTTATAAAGAGCTGCTTCTCTCCCCCCACTCTTTGCTGGGGTGGGTGGAGGCAAAGCCAGCAGTTCCATTCTTGATGTTTCTGTCAACAAGTCTCAGAAATGAAATTTGTTAGAAAAAATCCTGAGCCCATGAAATTGCTGAATGCTGTCAGCTTTTGGACTTCATTCATTAGAGCTGGATTTAGCTTCCCAGCTCATCCCCGGGTTTGAGGTCAGATAACACTCGTGTGTGTAGTAACTTCTGTCCTAAAAAAATCTCTGCAGCACAACTGAAGTACAGCCACTTCTGCAAGGAAAGCAAGAGCACCAAAAGAGGTGACAGAGACTGAGTAATAATTCATGGAATCACAGAACACCCTGAGCCAGAAGTGACCCACAAGGATCAGTGTCCAGCTCCTGTGACTTGTGGAGTGTCCTTGCACATCAACACAACCCTCAGAGAAAGAAACATGTAGCACATACAAAAACTGCAAAATGCAGAAGAGTGAGCAAAGGGAAGATGATAAACTTAGGAACAAAAATAATAATTTTCAAATGCATTTAGGATCAAAGGGAGGTTTGAGAACAGGACAGGGAAGCTATGACAGAGTCAAAGGAGTGTTATTTATGTGTATGGCATCCAGACCAAACATGCAAGTATCTATCATGCTGAAATCTGACAGGACAGTGACATCCTCAGAGCTGCATGCTAAGAATTATTTCACCAAGATATAGGTCAATGTCCAAAACTCAGTTTTAAGTTAAAAAAAAACCCTAGTTTTCAAAGAGAACAGCTTGGGTCTTGGCAGCTGGTGGAACAGCTATACTCCAGCCTAAACAACAGCAGGCACAGCAACAGTTCCTCTGTTTTACCCTCTGGAAATCAATATAAAAACCAAACCTATTCTGGTGAAATGCCACTGGTTGCACTGCCCATTTCATCTGCACAGAAGCACCACGGTGGTAGGGAGACACAAATTTCTAATCCAAGTGCAGCTGTGGAAACCAGCAACTAAATGTAGAGTTACCTTGGTTTTATGAACCATTTCTCCTTCACAGAAGTAAAACATTGATAAACACATATATTTAGATATGAAAATATACATAAAATACCAGATATATAAACACAACAACCCCCCAGACTTACATGATCTGTCCAGCCTTGCATGCAGAGCCAGGAGCTGCACTAGCAGGGGAAAGTAGAGCTTCATGCTGGAACCCTGTTTGCCTCAGTAATCCAAGTTTAGCAGAACTACAAAGCATTATCAGGGCTTTGCCAGGTGCCAAACACCCACAGCTGCTGCAGCTCAGCACCCAATAGTTTGGCTTTTATCGTAATGAAACAGCAAGGAGGGTCAGGAGAAGAAGAGTGTTCCCTTTACCACAAGGCCAACTGCTCAAACATCATTTCCCAATGTGCTGTCTCCCATTTTAAGAGGACCAGTGTGTCCCTACTAGGGAAGCAAGGAAAACTGTTAAGTCTTTGCCAGGAGCCTCCTGCAATCTGTTTTCTGCCTTTTCCCCTCCACTCATACTGCTAAGCATCCCTTTCTGGAAAGGCTGTTGGTACATCAGGAAGGATCACCGTGGAAACCACAATAAAGTTTTAGACCGTGAAGAATGTTCCACATAGTGACAACCTACAGAAACTTAAGCTTATAATTAAGATATGAAGCGATTTGTGGACATATGTACTGCTCACTTAGATAAAAGTCTCCTCAGTTTATCTGATAGGAAGCTAAAAACCGTTTTGGACTTGGTGCATGGAGCAGAAATAAATGCTCATAAACAAGAAGCAATGAAGATAGCTCCAGTGTTCAGCTGTGTGGGAATTCTCTGTTGAAATAGCTCACAACAGGATCACAATGAGTTTTCCATTGTTGTCTAGCTCCCTAAGTGAAAAATGTGCTTTCCCAGGAGATGAGGAGGAATAATAACTTCTCTAATTACACAAAAATGGACTGTTCCTGTTACACATGCCCCATATGTTAAGCAAATGAGACTAACTTTACAGCTGCCAGTGATGTGTTCTGATTCAGGCTAGGCAGGACTACTTTCAGCTGACACTTATGTTTTACATCTTGATATAAAAACTGCTGCTTTCAGACAGGATCTGAGCCATAGTTTCCAAGATAAAAGAATATGGCTCCACTAAAACTGTGTGAAGAAAAGCCTCCCATCGTTCCCCTACAAACAGCAGGAGCAGTGTATCTGCCACTAAAACAACAGGTGCTACTTAGAGTGGGATTTAATCCTTGCCACTATCTTTTCAGAGGATATCAGCAGATCTGGACCATGCAGCCATGGGAAGAGGCTCCGGAAAGGACAAACTGTAGCCAGTTCAGCTCACATACAGATAAAGTACTAATCCAGGTTGGCTCTGTAGCAGTAAATGCAGATGTAATGGTGTGGCAGAATGGTCCAGAGTGCCTTTACTGGATTGATTTTAACTGGATATCAAGAAAACATACCAACAAGCCCTATCCACCATTAAATTCTGCAATATTCCAACTTTTTTTTCCTACAAAATAATTCCTCCATGAACGATTTAAAGCACTACACTACATCAAAACACACAATTAGATTTGCTTCAAGAAAGGAACTTCACAACTCACTGAAGAACTATGATTCAAGAGAAGCCAAAACACTGGAAAAACACACATGAGCTCAGGCACAGAAACTGAACAGCAGAGTAACATTTGTCCTTCATCAGCATCATGTCACTCGCTGCTGCTCCTGCTTTGTAAATCACACTTCCACATCAGCTGGAGCCACAGGATCAATAATTAAATAGCTTTGGATGATAATTACTACAAAAGGAAAGTAGGGAACAAACATTTCTAGAACCAACAAAAGCGACAGCATTTTCCCTGGTCTTACTGAGCGACCTCAATATTCACATGCTGTTTAATAATTTAAAATGCTCTCTCAGACAAAGAATGAATGGAAACAAACCCTGTGTATTTCTAGGTTTTCAGTCATGGCATTCTGCTGGATTAACCAAGCAGAGAGGCAATGAGTGCGGAATAGTAAGAACCAGGAGAATGAAACTGTTAAAGGAGTTCAGTGTTCCTCCTGCAATCTTTCAGGGTGAGCTGTGTAAGCACAGGCAGATCAATGTAACTGCAGTGCCCATAGCCCAGGGCTAAAGGAGACTCCAGCCCCAGGGAGAGTCACTCAACCACTTCTGGAGGGTGCCCCAAGGTCCCATAAGGATGGAGATTCTCCTTAGCTCTCCTGGTTTCTGCTGATGTATTTACAGAAGCATTTTTAGTCGCTTTTTACAGCAGTTACCAGATTTAGCTAGTTTTCTCCCTGCACAACCTCACAAGATGCTTATAGCCCAGCTGAGTTTGCTGCCCCTTCTAGTTCACCCTTGAAAACAAACCAGTTTCTTTTGTTAAGCCATCTCACTTCGCTAGAACAACCACAACCTTACAGCCCTGAGAATGTATCAGTCAACAGGTACATCCTTCTCCTACATGGTTTTCATAACCTTTCTATTTAACACAGCCCCAGGCTGGAAGTCTCAGATACAACCCACTTAGAATCTATCTGAGCTGATAAAGTTTTTTCAAATTATCCCAGATTTAGGATTTTAAGTCTTCTACAAATCACACACCCTTTAACACCAGCAAGGATGAGTGCTCGTCTCTCCTTGAGCTTCCTTAAAATGACCTCTTCAGATGCAAAGTATTAGCAGGTGTTTCAGAACTCACAACAGATTTGTAAGTATCTGCAGCTGTAACTTAGAAAGTAATGAGGTTATATAACATCACTGGCCATTACACTGACTCGGGTCACCTGTATTTCACAGATGTAGGCAGTGATCTCTGGGAGCCCTAGAAACAGTGGAGGCAACTCCATCCAAACCAGCTGCAGATACCAGAGCTTAAGGAAAACAAAATGGCTTACACCAGTGGAGTTTGCCCCACCCATAGCTCAACCCCATTTGATCAGCCTCAGTTTTTTATCTGTAGCATTTGTTGGTGCTCAGTGACCTCCTGACACCCTTTGCACATAACGTAACAGAGTGGACATTAACAATTTGATTCTTCCACTGTTTCTAAATCAAAGCAGTTTAAACCACTACAGAGGTCTTCCAGACATCCCTGGTGTATCTCTGGTCAAGTTTGGTTCTCAAACAACTTGTTATGACCATGATCCATTACATTCCTTGGCTGTCACATAATTTCATTCTACCCTCGACCCAGTGTGGCACTTCTTGTCATCTCAGTGTCTATAAGACGCCTCTGTTCCTCAGAAAATGTTATGACAATTTTTATCTGAAAACTGGTCTCTCTCCTAATTTATGACAGGTCTGTGACAACCCTGGGCGGTCTCAGAGCATGTCTGACTGTTAGACAAGAATTCAAAAGGTGATGTTGAGGAAAACCTCGTCTAAGGTTGGAGACAGAGTTACTTGAACATACAATAGGGAAGACAAATTACCTCCCCGACCTCCTGGTACATGTTGGTGCAATCAGCTCATGGGATAGGGGAGACAGCGACTAACCTGTGTGGGAGAGAGGCAAAGTTTTGTCAGAGCAGACCTGGAACAAGCAGCAGCAGAGCTGTCTGCTCAGTCTTCTTATACCAGCTTGCTCCTCTTCATGATTTGTGTGTTTATTGTGGAGAAGTTTGTAATGCCACTGCTCTTACTTTGCATATTATTTTCAGAAATTTTTAGTCATGATGAACTGAGAGGCTTGTGTTGTCTGGGACATAAGTGGAGAGGACAAGCCCTGCTCTGGTGCAGCTGATCAAGGGCAGGGGTGGTAGATGGGGAAGGATAGCACACTTTTTGTTCTGAACAAAACCAGGTGCCAGGTGAACATAAAACTAACAGTGGAATACTGCAGCTTTGAAGTAAACCTCATTAAAGACAAAGAAATTTACTTTGCTGAACTTCTGCTGAGAGCTCTTACCTGTGTTGAGACTGTTCTTAAAATTTTTCTGATTTAGACAGTGAAGCTGCTCTGTATTGGTGGCAAACATGTCTTTGTTAGGAGTGTTGTCTTCCTGAACTACCTGGTTTTCAGCTAAGTGCTACAGGATGTGAACTGAAACCATTGAAAGTGAGAGGAGAGGAAGTGAAATCCCCAGATTTTGTCTGAAAGGTAGTTAGAGGAACAGCAAAAGCAAACAAATTTCAAGTAAAGGTAACAACAAACATGCAATCCTTTCAGAGCCAGCAGAAATTAGTTCAATGCATAGCTCTCAGCTGCTCTACCAGTGATCTTTGCCCTAAACTCTGGTTAGAGATCAATCATTATTGCATCTGCTTGCTCAACAGATGATTAATCAATGACTTCTACTACAGGAAGCATTATTGGAGGCATTAACAGACCAAAAAAATTCAGCAGCAGTTTCCACTGGCTATTAAAGCTGGTCTATCAGGGAGTTTAAGTCCTACTCCCCAATTACAAGAGTATAAAACCTGCAGGGAGTGACTATAAAGAAGGCAATAAGTATCTGGGAGAGCAAAAAGAGCACAGGTCAAAGCAACAGGAGGAATGATGGAATATGCAGAAAGAAAAGAACAGAAGGTGGCTTGGAGTAATGTAGAAAAGAGAAAACGAAGTTCTGGAGCAGAATTGGGAGAGAACACAAACAGGGACAATCAAGAGCTATGGCCAGATAATTTAACCAAAAGGAAAAACAGTTGCAGATAGTTTGGTGTTATAGGGAGAAGAAATTAATAGTCATGCAGTTGTCTACTCTGACTTGCATACATGCGAGGAAGTGAATCCCAAGTCTGGCAAGTTTCTCCAGACTTAAGGTACATAACATCTTGGGGTAGAATTCTGTAGATTCTGCTGCCTCAAATAAAATGAAGCCTTTGTATTGGTTTCAATAACACAGTGCATAGAAAGGTAACACAAATATCTACCCACAAAACCTTCAAGAAAAACCTGCAAAACTTCACGCATGGCAAATGGAGACTTCAGGGAGATTCCTAGAGCTGCCCAAATCCAAGGAGGAACTCCAGCCCTTGCAAAACTCAACAAAACACTTGCCTTAAGCAGCAAAAATGTAAGCATGAAACTTCTGCACTCATGACTTCATCTACTTTCTTGTATGTACCCTCCACAAGAGAACATTGCAAGTAGAATCCTTGAAGTCGTGTTTCAGTGTCCAGGCAATCCCATGTGGTTATGCAAGTTGCCACCAAATGAAGGGCTCCAGCAGCCACAAACAATTCCCAGCCATGCAGCAGCATCTGGATTTTAAATCAAGTCTTTCAAAACCATCTGACAGTAAAGTTACTATGAAAACACAACTTTATTGATGAAACACTACTTGAAAGAGCAACTGAACACAGAACAAAGGCATTTCAAAGGCTGCAGTGTGAAACTAGGTATTCAGAACACTCTAAAGGAGCTATACAAGAAGGGGAAGGGGCAGTTAGGACAAGCAGTTTTCTCTGGCAAACTGCTCAGACACAGAAAACTTCACATAGAGCCTTAGGAGGTTATCTGTGCACTGAGACAACAAATTCTTTAGCAAGTCCTGTGTGAAGTATTGCAGAAACAGTTCTAACCACTGCTAACGTTTACATTTGAAACAAAATAAATAAGAAATCAGCAACAAATTCTTCTATACAATACACAAAATGTGTTCGTCTTCTACAAAGTCACAGGAAGTTCTACAAGTGGAAAGTTAGTTCCAGTGCAGCTAAGGACTCACGAAGTCGTTCTTTGAAAGAGCTGTCAAATGTGGCACTGATTTCTTCTCTCAGCTCCCTCAGCAGAGGCACTGTGGACTTACCATCTGCATTCAGAATTCTCCCAAAAAGGTTTCTCCAGAAATCACTGTCAACAGTCCTAAAACAAGCAGAGCAGTGTTCAGTGAAACAGTACACACACACACACACCATGTCTGTCAAGATCTGTCTCTGTTCAGCACTAAGCACCCTGGGTGAACCATGCCTGAAATAACAATTTCACTCACATGAGTAAATATAAAGGAAAATTAGGTATGTGTTGCTCATTTTATATGCACAGGTCCCTTTCTCCTTCTCCAGTAAACTTCTGGATAGTAACTGCACAGCTCTTGTGTTTGTACAGTTCCTGTCCTAGCTACCTGACCACTATCACCATCCTCACTGAGCTATAGCACTTCTCATTTAAAGGAGTTAGCAAGAACATTCTCTGAAGCAACTAAGTTGGTTTTCATGAATAAGGGGCAGAGGTAAATCTTATTTCCCTATCTGCAAGCTAAGTTAACAGGACAATATTAAAGGAAAGCTGCAAAATAAATAAGTTAAATTAAATTAAAAAGCAGTTTAGAGCCAGTTTTACTTTCCTATTTCTCTGCCTTCCATCTGTCAGAGGTCTGTATAGACAACATTTCAGAGACAATTCATAGCCAGAAATCCCCTCCCTCCCAGATATGCCCACACACCATGAATAAAAAGGTTAAGTGACTCATTTAAGTTTCAGAAAACTGATATCAGAGCTAATCCTTTGTTCTTCACACTGAGTCCATAGAACACACTGCTTCTGACTGCTGAAGCACTTTTCTCCCTCGAGCTAGGAGTTACAGTGGCTTTGGAACAAACTATCTGCCTCTGCTTCATGTAAAGTGACTCACAGAACAGCAGCATCCAGAGTCTCAGAAGGAATCTGGCCTGTGTTATTACACTAGTAACTCTTACAGTTTCTAAAATAATTAAGTCATGCAGAACCTAACCAAGGAAAAATATGCAAGACTTGAGGCCATTTTCTTCATGGGCTAAGATGAGTAAGAGGCATTGCAGAGAAGATTAAGTGTTGGTAAGGAGGTCTAAGGAGTTATCAGTGGCAAAGATAGTCCTAAAAATTCAAACACAGCTTCACATAAACCTGCACAGATAAAGCTTCTAAAATAGTACAGTGAAAACAGAACTAAAAAGACTGAACTGAAAAAAACATAAAATCACCAAATCCATTCTTTAATAAGAGTAAACCCCCTCCCCTGAAAAACAGGCTGTCATACTTAGAAATAATTAAGTCCCTTTTAAAAAGCTTTCTTAAGATGTCACAGTTGTTGTGGTTAACACCAGTCAGCCTTCTGGTAATAAGCCTTTTTTCTAGTTATAACTGCCTGAATTCTCAGAACATTCTTTGAGAAAAGTTACACTGTCAATACAACCCTCAAAAAAAGCCCAAACCAACTCAAACCAACCCCTAAGGAAACAAAAAACACTTTCCAAGTCACTTCCAGAACACAGAACAGAAAGGACAGAAGCACTGTGATCTTTGCAAAAGACAGGGAGAATTACTAAAAACAACAGGAAGAAGAATTGTGTCTTCATGGGTGTTGCAAGTGCCACTGCCACGTGTGGCTGTGTGCAAGGCATGAGAAGCAAGACTGATAGCTATCAGCTGACTCTTCACTGTGGAGCCTAACCCTGGTAGGTGCCAGTTCCCTGCAGCAGTGAACTTACTTGTCACAGATTACTTGAGAATTTATTGAGAGCTTCAAACTGGCTAGAGGATGTGTCTATCAGTAAGAACCAGCCATGCTGGAAGATCCACGTGTGAATGGGAAAAGATTCAGAACAGATTCTTTATTCCCACATACTGAAATGCCTGATTTAGAGTGCTGATAGAACACTGAAGCACAGTGTGTAACTAAAGCACCTATGCAGGCAGTTCTTGGAATTATGTTGAAAAATAAGCATAGCAGATGAATGATGAGCCTGTAACACTTCCAGAGGCAAAGTAGGAGAAGGATGGAAAACAGAAATTCTTATTTGTATTCTGAACTCCAAAGTTATGAACTGTCAGTTACCCACATCCTTATCATGTCCCTGTTCCAAAGCTTCTCAACTCAGACCTCACGTGGCTCAATTTAATCTCTTGCACGATTAAAAAAAATAAATCAGCAGAAAACCAGATATATGCCCAGTAAGGGAAAAAAACCAACCATTCTCACCCTGTACACAGCTTAAGAAGAGATTTTCGTCAAAGGCTGAAAACAGCAAACTAGGAAGAGTAAGTAGTAGAGGTTGCTAGGGAACTGGACAACTCCCACACTGGTAGTAGGTTTTCCTAAGCAATGGTTCTAGAAGTGTATTCTACAGTCAGTGGAGCTAATATCCATGATCCTGAATGCAGATACCTGTCCAGTAATTGCTGTCATGAGTGGAGAGGTCAGGAAAATCCTTATGAAATGCCAAGGCAGAAAATGCTGCAGGATGTGACTAACAACGTGAATGAGTCTGAGAATAAACAAAGGGGAGATGAAGGCAGAACAGTCACAGCCAAAACACGTGGCTAAAAGAGAGCAGCAGAAATTAACACCTGAGGACAAACTGCAGCTTCCAAATAGAAGCTGTTTGCACTTGCATCTTAAATGACAATTTTAGATTGTTTTCCTTCCTGTGCACACGTACCGTTTCTGCAGCTGCCACAGACAGCCCTGGCAGCAGTGTCTTGGTAGAGTGAAAAAACAGCAGAAAACCAAAGTAACCTCCATTTCTAAAGCATGTGCTCATGTGATCTTTTTCCCCTCACCACCCACCCACTCATGAACTTCTCCAGGTTGGTCTGTAAGGTGCAAAGAGGCTAAAGCAGTCTGGTCTGAGAGGATGGAAGAAGAAAAATCATCTTAACTGGACTGTTCATATTCAGCTTAAAATTGTCTCCTACACAGCACTAAGAGCTACCAGTCAATAAGTGCAACAGCTTCAGAGTTTCAGTCCCCAGAACTCTCACTTCTGGCAACAACAGCCCCAAGCTCTAAGTTCTGAAGATGGTACCATGGAAAAGAAAAGGAAGTTAGGAGTCTGTTCTCTCCCAACAGCCTCCTCTACTAAAGGACTTACTTTGGTAAGTTTTGGCTGATTTTCCAGATGGAATTCTCCTGATAGACCTGGATATGCTCCCCAAACAGCATCAGATGGACTATATCTGCGATGCCAACCAAGTCTGCCTGCAATCACAACAAACATCACAAAGTTCAACATCCATCACTTTCTGCAACCCACTACAGCTTTAAACTCTTGGTGTGTTTAGTCATTCACATCTGAACTGGCCCTTGCATCAAAATCTTCCAGAGAATTGCTAAGCAAGAAAACTGAAAAAAGTAAAGTTCTGGTTTTATTGCAGGTTCCCAAATAAGAGAAGCAGTCACAGGTACTCAGCAGCACTGCTAGCCCCTTCACTCAATGCCAGAGATTCCATCAGATGAAAAGTCCTCTTTATTCAGCATTTATTGATCAGAGCTTTCCACAGCACTTCCAAACTGTAACTTAAGAAAATAGACTTTGTAAAGCAAACACAAACTTAGCTGCCTGCTAAATTGAGACTCACCTGGTAAGGAGGAGAACTTTCTGCCAGAAGCTGTTGCCCATGGGGAGTCTGAGATATGGGAAAGCTGTTGGACAAGCTCACTCGAGACTGCAACCTCAGATCCAGACAGTGAGAGAAATCCACGATCTTCAGAGCACTTGTCATGCCCTCGCTAGCGAACACATCGCAGATCCTGAGCAGAGGAAGCACATGGAGCACAAGGCAATGCAGCAAACTTCTTTTCAAACCCAGCTGAACAGAGCAGTGAAGGCGAGTGTTAGCCATGTCAATGCTCCCCTCTGATGGTTACCTTCAGAACTACTGCTGCAAGGGCTGCCCCTGGCTGGGAACAGCTGGCAGTCTGGAGCTTAGGGATGATACCAGTGTGTCCAGAGAGAGCAATGAGAGACACTAAAGGGTTAAGGATGATGCTGCTTTGATATTTGTCACAGTTATCTGCAACAGGGTTTGTGGAATGGGACAATAGTGTAGTGCTTAGCACTTCTCCCTCTCCTTCAAGAACTCACAATACTTTATGCAAAACATTATTGAGCTTGCTAATACTTCAACAACCTCTCCTAGTCTACAGATGAGGGAGGACAAAACAGGAGGGCAGTATCTGTACCAATGACTGCCAAGCCAGCAGCAAACACATCACACCTCTCACAACTGCTCTTCTTTCAGACCTGTGTGTTGTGAGCATATTTTGTAGTTTATACCATGCACTTGTCCCGGGATAATTTTTGCTATTAAAAACAAGCCAAAAGCCCATTAATTATCCTAACTTTTGGGCAGTTGAGTTTGGTAGGCATTTGCCACAGAAATCCAGCAGGAAATATCCAAGTCTATCAAGCCACTGTTAGATCAATGACTTCCAAAACAGGATGCAGCACCCTAAGGGATCTGCAGGACAACCCTTGGTAGGGTGTGAAGAAAGAAAATATTGGAACTTCTGTAGCACTTGTATGTAATCTATAAATAAATTATTAATATAAGTCATGAACAGACAATTGCAAATAAAATGCACTGGGGTGTGCATGTTGGGTGACTGTAGGCTCAGAGCCTGTAAAGTTAATAGCTACTTTTAACATATCGTGGTAACTAGAAATGGTCCCAGTGAAATCCTGTAAGGGAATTCTATCTGAATCATTAGACATTCTGGTTACTATCTTCCCACACTTAGTTCCCAGATCACAGTCCAAGGGATATATGATTTTGTTAACATAATATGGGAAAGGCCTAAAGAAGAAAACCAGATCTGTGCATCAAGGTACAAGCTGGACTGCAGAGGAGGCTGAGCAATCTGTTTCAGGTGTCTGGATATTCCAGTCCCACCTGCCTTTGTATTCTAATTCCCTGGATTTCAGGTATGTAAAACCAAAGGCAGGTGATGTACCATACCCACTTAGTGGTCTGGTACATCAGTGAAGGAGAAGCTTGGAAACACAGGCAATAGCAAAACCATTTTGTTTAGTCTAAGTTTTCCAACATGATCCTACATCATTTCTATAGAAAGGTTTATTTCTAAACAAAGTGCTTTCACTCTTTTCAGAATACACTGGAGCCTGAAAAACCTGGACTGCACTATCAGGACCCCAGCTAAAGAGCAGCACAAGAGCTGAAGCTGAAATGAGTATTCTGTGCCCTGCCACAGTCACAGGAAGAGACAAACCTGTCTCCCAGAAAGAACACCTCTGGCCTCAGATCTCCATGGACAATCTCAGCTTTGTGCAGCTTCTCTACCATGCCCAGAAGATGATAAACAACCAGGAAGATCACCTCCTCCGTGAGGGACTTACGGCCACGAATAACACCCTGCAGAGAGAGAATAAACATGGATCTCTGTGCCATTCTACCTTAGATTAGGAGAAATATTTATAGCTCCCCTTTTTTTATTACTCATCTGTACAGAGATAACTGTCCCACCCTAAATTCTGTGTAATCAGATTTTGCCCATGATCCACCCAGACAGAACTACAAGAACCATGAGCTCTGTGGAGACACTATCATACAGAAGTGGACAAAACATCAAGAGAAAAAAATTGAACTCAGGACTGAAATCACTATTTAATTTCTATCCTGTTTATATGTAACTATTTAAAATGCACTTACAAGACTTTAATTAACATGCAAATCCTTCAGCAAGACACTAAATGCTATGACCTTGCTACAGCAGACTGGAACTTGCTGAAGTATGTCAAGTTAAACAACAGTTTTAGATGCAAATCTCGTTGTGGAATAACATGTGGTTCTTGCCTCAGGTCCTTTATCACTCACAAAGAGAGAAAATGTGAAAAATTGGTTCAAGATTTGTGCTGAGCAGCACATGATCTATTGAATGAGAAACCAGTTCTAACTGAGGCTGTGACAGCCAGTCCTGATTTGTGTACAGAGAAAAACCAGAGGGTCTGGATAGCAGGGTTAACCACATAAAGCTCCTCAGAAATAAGGTAACAGCCCAAACTCACTCCTGGCACCCAAACAAAGTTCATGTCTCCCACAGCTGTACTTGGTTCCTCTTACTGACCCTGAGTGTGAAGCGACTTATGTCCATGTGGACGATGGCACAGCCATCCTGGTACAGGTAGCACCTGCAGTTCTCACTGAAGCTCTGGTCAAAGTCACTATTCAAACGCTTCTGTAACTCAAGCAGGATATAAAAATCCCAAGGCACAGGCTGAGAATACACCTACAAGAAGGTACATAAGAGGAACAGTTAATTTTGGAATAAAGCAAGAATTGTTCATCTTCATATTTTTCCCATCCTTTTTTTCCCCTCACACTTTAGCAATGAAGACATTTTCCACAGTCAGAAGCCTTAAATCTATATCCACAATTAGAAAGAGGACTTGAAGTAGCAAACTTCAAGTAAAGAATTGAGAAATTAAAACCAAACTTACTATATTTTACTCTATATTGGCAGATTAGATTTTACCATTTCACACTTCTTGTGCAATAACCATCCTATGTGTTACCTTAATTGCAAATCCCTTTGCATCCAACTGCAAAGTGTTAGCTGAAATGGCAAAAAACATCTTGTATTCTTCATTGCTCCAATATTCCCATTTGATGCAGTAAGTCTCATTTCCTGTGATGAAAGTTTACATTCATAAGCTGTCACAGCAAACAGATGTTGCCAAGCTATTCCCCACCTGCACCACATAAACGGTGAGGGTGACTAGGAACCCTAATTCAGACCAACCACAACATAAGCAGATCACCTGCACCACAGAGGCTCTGGCACACCTACCCAGCACAACGTCTTGCTCAACCTCCAAGCCAGGCAGAGCTCCAGTCTCCAAGTGGAAATCTGGAGAAGCAGCCAATGACTCTGGCATGGGATCTAAGAGCTTTTTACGCTGTTCAGCACTCCACAGGAACTGATCCACATCATCCACTATGAAGAGAAGAAACAGATGAGCTGGAACCAAGTGCTGAGTCTCTGTGACTTGATTCTGCCAGTACAAGTAACCTGGATATCGAAGCTTTCTATCCACACACTGATGTACCATTCACCTTTCAGCAAGTCAATCGATCTCTTCCCAGTAGCTTCTTGTTCTGTGAACAGAACACTCATCTCTACAACTGCCTTACTCTCATAATGAGGTCTCAGGGATTCTGCTGCAGCATCACACAAAATGCATTCTTCACAAGAGACACAGCTCTGAATTAATGCAGCCACAGCAGAATTCAAACTCGTTTTGCAAATCAACACTCCTCTTTTACATCTGTACCCAGTGCAAGTGATCAGTTTGGGATTTTTACATGAAAGGTTTCAGTGAAATTCACTCTTTTGAACACAGCAGGGGTTTTAGGTAAGAAAACAGAGTTGGACTCTAATTCTGCTGCTCACTGCAATATTCAGAATTTAATGGCTTTTACCTCCTGGAAGACACATAAGAAAATGCCATGTAGGTCTGGATTATTTTCCTGCATAATAGGACATAAGGTCATTCAATAGATGAGCTGATCTCTACAGAACCAAGGCAGCCTGAAGTGTTTACTCTGCAGGATCATTTGAGATGAACCATCAGAACTACATGGTTCCTACTGCCTTTCTCCCCCAAAGAGAAAAGAATCTGTAAACATCCTTCATCTTGCTCTAAAGATTAGCACATAGGATTCAAAAAAAGGAGTAAGATCTATCCAAAATATTTCAGCTAGCTCAGTGACACTCCTCTCCTAATTGTATTTTCATTCCAGGTCCCAAACATGTTTCATCATAAAACAGTCTACAGGCACATGAGAACATTCTTCTCCAGAGTGGACACACCGAGAATTTTCAGGTGCACAATTCGAACAAAGTATCAAGCACAGTCCAAGGAGTAAAACCTGTTAAATACCTTGCAAACCATCATTGAACACACACCTAATTGTACAGGCCAGGTTTTGAAGGCTTTTTGTGACCATTCCTGTTCTAACTGTAATAGAAGTATTTACTACGGAGAGCAATACAAAGGTCTTTAGATAGAAGAACAATAAAGGCAAAACTGACTATATAAGTATCAGTATTGTTTTCCTTCAACAGGAATAAGAAACACACTGCGAAGCAGCACAACATTTACAGCATAGTTAAAGTGCAAATTTAAACCAAAATTATGCAATTGTCACTAGAATTCAAAATGATATTCACCTTTCTCAAAGCAGCAGTTATCAGCACATCAGGAGACACGCAGTATGATTAGAGAGAGCAAAAACAAGACAAACCAAAACAAAGCTGTCTTAAAAGTTCTCATTGCCATCCAGCCCAAATTTTTCCCTTCAGAACTTGCCCTCATTACTCCTACACACTCCCTGCTCTACTACCCTAAATAACTCCTGCCACCTTAATATTTACACGTGCTGGATGCTGACAGGCATTCTGTGCTGCACATCACTGCTGCTTCTGACAAGGGACACAATTTCAGTCACAAGTAATGGGGAACACAGAGCACACAGAGTGGAGTTTAGGAAGGACAGAAAAACCATCAGCTTAGTGACAGCTGTTTGTTGTGAGTGAAACTCAGTTCAGTACTGACCAGTCACATTTCCACAGACACCTCCAGAACCAGTAGCCACTTCAGCAGGCAAGCTCTGAGCCAGCTCCAGTTTCTCAGGGATGTGTGGGTATTTAATAGTAGATATTTGTGTAACAGAGGACAGAGAACCTCCTGAGACTGAAGAACCTGAGGAGCGAGTATCTTCCAGGCTTGCTTCCATGATTGGGCTGTAAATAAAGTCATCAGCTATTCAGACTGCCAGAAGATACAGGTTCTAGATAATCAATCCCAGCCCAGTGACTAGAAGAGGACTCCCAGATTTCATTAGCATACAGATATCCTTTTCCAACCTTAGTGGAAAACCAAAAGTCATGCCAGAGCACCATTTTAGCTTTGATGATTGTTTATATTAAGAATCTTAGTCTACAGATGAATTTTTAGCTTCTCTTCCACAAAATCTGACTGCTACAACAGGAGACAAACTGAGTATTTATTACTCCCTTTGCTACCAGAATCCAATCCTTTTAAAGCAGGGAAGGGCTGGGTAGAAAATAACTCTTCCTAATTATAATCAGCAGTTTCCAAGGAACTTCCCAAGTAAACAAACACCTTCAGCATGGTGTACATGTTTACATGCTAACAGCCAGCAAATCAAACTCAACTCTCAATTAAGAAACCCCCAAACAACAGATGCTTTTTTCCTTACAATGCTAAGAAACAGGAGACTGCTTGCCAGTGTTTTTCTCTGCAGCTTTTCTTCTCTGCACAAGAACTAAACCACAATCACCGGCTGCATGTTATATACTAAAATAACTGCAGAGGCATAGGAGTATAGAAGGAACTGGTGATTCTCCTTTCAGTCTCTGACAGCCAAGACAAAATGCATTATTTTCAAGTTATTTGGTTAAAAAACACACAGAGCTAAGTCCCCCAGCAGTAATGCTGAAGAGCCAAGCGGGTTTGCTATTGTTTCTTAAAGCTGCTCAAGAGGGCTAGAGAAATGGCTGTCTTGGGAATATTCTGGTATTCAGAAAACCGTTTCTTCAGCAACAGTAAAACCACAGCCATGAAAGACCCAAGAGAAGGGGCTTAAGGTACTTTACCATTACTTACCTCAGTTTATTGACACAGAGAGCTTCAGTGTATGCTTCCTCACACACCAGTGCTTCCTGATTCAGTGGTGCACTCCTGGATTCTGGACTATCTTCCTTCAGGTCACTCTGGGAGAAAGCAGGAGTTGGGACTCTCTGAGCTACCACCCCGTGGAAGGGTGTTGAGGCCAGGTGGGCAGCCCTGTTAAAGTCACACGTGTCTTCTGGGTTGGCACAAAGGGTTTTGTTCTTGTAGGAGCCTGTCACAATTGCATCCTCAGTCAAAGGTTCAACTCCATTCAGCTCATCCTGGCAAGACGTAGGAAGAGGCAGTGAAAACCCTGTAGATGTTATGCCAATTTTTCTTATAATTT
>NW_008691106.1:0-9994 GCF_000695815.1 Acanthisitta chloris | reverse complement strand
TTTTCATCCACTCCATCACCTTCCAACATGAAAGTGACACTCAGTCTTCAGAAACTGTATTACAGAACCCAGACTGGTTAGGGGTGGAAGGACCTTAAGGATCATCTCATCCCACCCCCTGCCATGGGCAGGAACACCTTCCACCAGCCCAGGTTGCTCCAAGCCCCATCCAACCTGGCCTGGAACACTCCCAGGGATGAGGCAGCCACAGCTTCTCTGGGCAACCTGGGCCAGTGCCTCAGCACTCTCACAGGGAAGGATTTCTTTTGTACATTGCTCATTCAGATGGAGTCATTGAACCCTAACTGTAATTGCTTATTTTCTCCACCTAGAGAGAGAAGCTTTGTGGCTTTCTAGAGTGCTGCAGAGCAGTTAAACGCTCCTTAATATCTACCACTGCATAATTCATAAACGCATTTCAGTCAGTTACAAGCACATTTATTAAGTGTTTATCAAATGCTGGGCATTGAAGACATACAAAGCACGTAAAGCACAACTATGCAGTTGCCCAGACTTACTCTAGAACCAAAAGTGTGATGCTTCCCATGCCTAACCCTGCGAAGTGTTTCATGTTGTAGCTGTATGTGAAATCCTCCTCAGCTCAGACTACAACATGACATTTCCAGTGCAGTCTCAGCATCACCCAGCTCAAGTACTGCCATGCCAGACAGCAGTTTGGAATCCTTGCTGCATGCACATCACACCAGTCCAGCCAAGCTCGCTCAGTGTGACAGATTGTGCTGCTTTCTCATTCACAGCGAATCTGCTGTGGGGTAAAGAGTTTCCTTACACAGACTTCTGGTGATACGTTCTCCTTTGCAGTTAGAGAATCCAAAGGTTTTCGCACAGCAAGAGGGCGACGAGTGCTCTTCTGGGAACGAGCTGCAGAGCCACTAGGATAAAGTTACATTCTGTTAAACACTTATTAGAGCAACTTCCGATCTCCAACAGATTCCTCTCAAGAGTTTAAATCTACTTATCACTTCAATCTATCATATTCTACTGCAGAATGCAACATATACAGCTCTCCAGAATGAACAGTTTATACAGCAGCTGAAATAGTTCTAGGCTGAGGAGGAACAACAGGAGAGTATTTCCTCATCATGGTCTCCCAGTAATGACATAAACACAAATATAAACAAACACCACCCCACACCCCTCTAAGGAAGAGTTCTTCCAGCTGCTAAAGAAAGTGCTTTGATACTTCAGTTTTCCCTCCCTCTCAATTCTAGGTCTTGAATAATTCTACCTTATATTCTGATTTGTCAAAGTAGAGGATTCATCGAATATAGAGAAAAATGGAGCCGGAGCCAGTGGGGGGAGCAGAGCTACAGCTGCAAGGACAAACCAAAGGGCTCTTATCAACAGGTTAGCCACAAAAGTGTATCCAATGCTAGTTAAATTATTTAATACACAATCTTACAAATACCGGTCCTAGCAGGAAGTTACAGAACTTTAACTATAGTTAAATCTATTTCAAAAGACTTAGTTCTGTCACATGAATGAACCACACCTTCACCACCACCTTATGTGAGCTCACTTACTCATCTTAGAGTGTGCTTCAGAATTTGTACCTTTGTTCTCAAGGTTGGCCTCATGCCCCTGCTCCTCCTCGGAGTACACAAACACATTTCCACTCTGGGTGTCTGGACACACATCAGGAGTCAGGATAAACTCTGTCAGCAGAAATAGGAGTCAATTTGGGTCAAAATTAAATTACTTCAGCACTTACCCCCCCAACAACAAAAGTGAATATAGAATTTCTGGTTGTATCCCTCTGCCAAATCCTCTGAGGAAAAAGGACTTAAGATAGTGCCAATCTAATGGTAGCATTAAACTCTTGAGATTGCTGTGAGACTGCCTGTATGAAGGATGGCAGAAAGCTCTCCAGCTACTGAAAGAAAAAAGCTCTTCTGCTCAGTGACAGATCTCAGACCTCAGTTGCTCAGTCTTTTGATAAATATGGTTAAAGGCTCTACTAGCACATCCTCATTTTCAATCTTCTAATCCACCTGGACTTGTTTCCAGATTGCTGCAGTCTTGCTATTCATATAAAAGAACACTTCCTTTACCATCACCTTCTTAATGGCAAACATTTAAATACTTACCCCCAGAACAAGACAGTTTATGTAGCTGAGTATCTTCACAGACCTGGAATTCACTGTGAAAGAGACATAAACTTGTTTCTTCTGTTTTACACACCTTCATAAACCACAAGTAAACTCTGTAAAACGGCCAAGTCAAGCTGACATGTGCTACTTGCAAGAAGTTAAGATCCCTGGGACAAATAACAAAAATACATGCAGAGGGATGACAGATCCTGGCTGCAGGCTGACACCCAGGGGCCTGTTCCGTCCTGCCTGTGGGCACAGGCTGCTAGTGATCCATGTTACTCACACTAATTGTCCACCCAAATACTCTCGTTGCTAGTGAAGAAAATCCTGAATTACCTTTGCAGTGGAGGTGGTTTCTCCCCAGCTTCTCTTGCACTGAATAAGGTTAATCCTTGCAGTCCCATAGATGCTGAAACTTCTGTTACCTCTGGTGCCTACAGAAACACAACCATACTTGGTTCTACAGTGATGGAATCACACACCATGCAACAAAGCTCCATAAACATTATGATAATCCTGTGCAGGTAGCTAAAACCCTCAGAGATTAATAGTTGTCTTTTGACATTTTTATTTGTACTTAATTCACATGCATGGAAAAGTCCATTTTTATTTCTCAGTATAGTTAAAACATATTATTTTACTCTTTGCAACTGTATATAAATTTCACAAGAGATTTTAGCTATCCTGCAGCTGCTAAAGATATATGTAAGCAGTTATGTAGCTTCATTGTGACATCAAAGTCACAATGTTTTGTGTTCCATTATTTAAAAGATTTACTACTATGGCATGGTTTTGGAAATGGGGAAGGAGGAGAGAGAGAGAGTGTGAACATACTTTGTTAGTGAAGCATCCTTTCAAAAGGAGTTTAAAATGTGTTAGCCAACAAGAAACATATGAGATATTGTTCTTCCTTTGGCACTTTTATTCAAAATTGCAACTATTTGTAAAAGAACAGTTAAATCAGGACAATACTTGTTCGTGTGGTTGTTGCTGCTTATCATCTTCTTTCTTCTTTAACTTCTTCTCCAGCTCCTCAATTTTCCTTTGTATTTCTTCTTTCTTCTCTGCTAGGGCTTGCATCTCCTCTAAAGGAGAAAAGCTTGTAAGGCCCAATCATATTTCACATACACTCTGCGGCTAAAGCCTAAATAGCTTGCAAAAGAGCCAAAACCTCCCATGGTCTTTCCCAGTTTCACAGCTTCTGTGTAAAGCTGTCAGATATTTTACTGTCCCTGGGCCTCAGAGCAGTTAAATATCTCTTCCAGCAGGAAATGAAAAGCAGCTGCAATAACAGACAGAAGCAAATACAAGCTTCTGATTCCACACTCCAAAGTCTGACTTAGCCCATTTTGGAGCATACCTTCAGCTTTCTTCTTTGTTTTCTTCCTGTAGATTTCAGCTCGGAGCTCTTCAAAAGAGAATTCGTCAACTCCAGCATAAATCTTATCTTTGCAGTACATGACCATCTCTTTCCTGTCCTGAGGGTCCTGCTGCCGCTGCTGCTGCACTCGCCGGAGTGGATCCTCCTCTCTCTCGGGTTTGCGAGCACTTAGCACGTAGTTTATGCTGGGATCAATCTTGCAGGGAGTCCTGAAACAGGCATCAATTTATGACTTGGGTTATGTGTGCTTCCCTGCAGCACAGAAAAGCAGGCACAGGGGAGAACAGGGCTAATTTCAGCATCTGCTAGAAAAAATCAACAAGGAAACGGGAATGACAGTACATAAAAGGCCAGCACATAACTCAGAACTGTGTAATAAATAAAACAAAACAGTCAAAAAACAAACCCAAACCACAGTGTTAGAGTAAGGTCCAGTCAGGAGCAAATAACATTTTTATCATGCTCTGAATTGTTGTGTGTTCTGGAGCAGAGTCTGAGTTTCATTTCACTCCAGCAATCTGTGTGACCACAGAGGTGACAAGTCCCTAATCCTCCCACAAACCAGAGTGATCTGAGAGAAGAGGGGCAAGGAAGAAAAAGGGACTTAAAAATGGAAGATCTTGGACTAGACTACACCTGGTATATTAGGTTAAGAAAAAAATGGGAGATTCAAGATACCAGAAGAGGGGAAGCATGTTTGGTGTGCTGAGTGACAGAAATGAAGAGCCCATTACAAAAAAACCCCAAACACACACAAAAACCCACACAAGGATGTGGTGACAGTGTGATCTGCATCGTGTTTACAGTTTCCACATAGGACTTTCAGACTTGATCTGGTTTTTGGCATCACGAGGAAATGGGCTCAAAGGCAGGAAAAATAAATAAATCTACATTTTAACTTTCAACTGCATAATATGGAACTACATACAAAGCCTCTGCCTAAGTGGCTTAGAGCTAATTTAGCATGATGTGCAGTTTCCACCCACTCCTTCCCTCTCCCTGCCTTCTGTAGGGAACAAATCTTCATCCAAGACAGCAGTGTACCAAAGACTTAATTTGGTGCCATCATCGACTTTCAGGAGCAAGAAACAGTCTCACAGTTTAAACAGAAATTTAATTTTTTTACATATTCTTCAACTAAACTATATCATGTCCTTGGTCAGAGCTATTCTGCAGTCCACTTGCAATCCATGCTGTTAACCTCTCACCATTCCCTGATTCCATGCAATTCAGAGTCGTGGAAATTGTAATATCAGTCTCTTCCACTTCTCTCTCAGGAAGGGCCTGTGTATTCCATGGCAATCATTAGCCACAGAAAGGTACAGCAACTTTGCAAAATAATGCATTCTCCCCTGCCCTAACCAAACCACCCCATCTCCTGGGATTTATCAGCATTTCAGGGAGGTAATTTCAGGCAAAGCAGCACACTCACTCCTCCACGACCTAAGCAACACTGTTGTCATGGCAACTCTGACAGCTTGTATCAGAATAAAACTCCAGAAATACTGTGCAGAGTTCCCAAGACAGAAAACCTGCCATGAGCCTGCCTTGGTTTGGGGCTGCTCCACAGCAAACAGCACCCTAGGACAGGTAACTGTGGTTTTATGCGAACACACCGAGTTAAGCTGTTAAGCTAATTAGCATATATAAATATGATACAGGCTCCCACATCATGAGCAGTGCTGGGAACACTTCCCATGTCCTCATGCAACCTCCAGTGAAGCCTTTGCCATCAAGCTGGAGCACTAATTGCTCTCAGGCTCCCAGGTTTTTAAATTCTTGTAGATCTCAAGGCTTGGCAAAACATGTCAGAATCTCAGGAAGCAGCTTTGACAATTCCTAATGCAATCCCCATTTCCAGCTTGAGACTCACATCATCTGTGGCTGAGCTGACTCGTCCACGTAGGGGGTGAAGCTGGGCAGTGGGTGGGGAGCTCCTGTCCCAGAACTTGCAGTGCTGCGAGGACGCTGGGGAGGAAAGGCAACATTAGCAGCTTCAAGGTTCATTTTTAGACTGGTCAAGCTGGATATTCCAGGTGTTCCTCTTGTCTGTTTTCCACAAACACAACAGACCTCATTTTTCAGCCAAGACTGTTCCAATGCTTTGATAATATTCTTTCTCCTGTCCTTGTCAGCCCTGAGAGGCCATGCCAGCACCACCCCTGAACTGCTCCCAAGGTCAGACCTCTGGAACTTAGCCTGACAGCACACTGCTCTCATCTCCCTGTTTGAAATTCCCCATGACTCTTCAGCACAAAAAGTTACATGGTGGGAATACTTCACAAACCAACTCCATCATTTTCCAAACTATTTACTCCAGCAGTAAAAGAGAAACCTCTTTCCTCTGTGCAACTTGTATTAGCTCATAGCATTAACCCAAGTTATTCTTTCAGTACCCTTCAGTGAGGGGGAATTAAACATCCTCAACTCGTCTGCTACTAGCAGGATATATTTTTTTTTTCTTAAATTAAATGGAACAGTTTTCATTAAGAGGGAACAGAGAGAACTCTGAGGGCAGGCATTAAAAGACATATGAAAGCTTTTGGAGACCAGAATGAATGTATTCAGCAGCCCAAAGCAACTGATAAAAGAAGTTTCACATTAATAATTCCTCCTCATTCTTCTCAGCTAAATTAAACCTGTGATTTACTGAACTTCTCCATCCATTTCATCAAATTGCTTTGTATCAGAGTAATATTCCTGGAGTTCCCATCAATTTTAGCCTATTTGCATCCCTCCCCTGATCCTAGTTTTTGTTTCCAGGCTTCACTTATAACAACTATAATATTTTTAATGTCTGATTACTTTCTATTCTTCCTCTCTAAGCTCGAAAGAACACTGGGAGTTAACTGAGTACCTAGGATTTCACAGGATTAACTCCCTTCAGATAATGCCTTGGATCATTTCCCTAGAAGAGCTTAAACACCTGTAGCACAGCTGTTTCTTTCCATGTCTCCTGCATTACTTTAGACCATTGGAATCTACTTTCTGTCATCAACTGGCAGGGTAAGTATTCCATTGGTACAATTCTTTTGATCTCCACTCTCCTGTTCTCTCACAAGCACTTCCTAACACACAGAATGCTGCACATGCCTCATTTCATAACACAGGCCACCAGCCCTTCCTTCAGGTTGTATTTTATGGTATCATTTAACTCTTACTCTTCTTTCCTACAGACTTAACTCATGCCTGGCTTTCTCCCTTTCCTTGGCTAGTGTTTTCCCTCTTACATTCCTTTCCTGCCCTCCACACAGTTTGGCACGACACCTCTACTAACTTTTCTGATTAGCAAGAAATAGTTTCTTGATTAATTCCAGAGAGTTTTGTAAACTTCTAGCAATATCAGCTTGCTAAACTGCAATAGGTTACCCATAGCCAGGGAATCTTCAGGAGAGGGACTGTTCACAAGGGCTTGGAGGGGGAACAGCCTTCAGCTGAAGGAGGGTGAGCTTGGATTAGACATTGGGAAGGAATTCTTCCATGTGAGGGTGCTGAGGCACTGGCACAGGTTGCCCAGAGAAGCTGTGGATGCTCCATCCCCGGAAGGGCTCCAGGCCAGGTTGAATGGGGCTTGGAGCAACCTGAGCTAGTGGAAAGTGTCCCATGGCAGGGCATGGGATTGGATGGACTTTAAGGTTGTTTCCAATCCAAACCATTCCAGGATTCTATGATTAAATCTGTATTACAAATAGACACAAACCCCAGGCAAGGGAGAAAGACATGACCACTGTCTCAGGGATCAGAGGTTATCAGCATACACACACCTTCCTCTTTTCCCAGTCATTCTGAGCCTCCTTACCCTGCCAGAGTTCCAAGGTCCCGCACTGAGTTCATTCTCCTTGGCCCTGGGAGCTGGAGGTGCTGCCCAGGACTGTGATGAAGGCATGGGAATCGCGGGCCCAGACGCTGAATTTTCATCGAACACAACAAACCCAGCAGTATTTGATAGCTGCTGAGAAGTTTGGGGCTGGAGCCTTCTGGTTGGGTTCGTGGCTATGAGGAAAAAGATTTATGTAAACTACCCTCCAGCTGTCACATTCTGTTGCAAATTCCATGACAAAAAGATGTAACACTTCCAACAATAGGTTGTTTCAGCTCTGCAATGTACCTTTAAGAGCATCTCCCACACGACAAATTGGGGCTCTCACTGTTTTCTTCCCTCTGCCTTTGAGATCTGCCAATGAGCTTCTCTGAGGCTCTGCAACTTCCAGCAGACCTGTATCATTTCCATCTGGACTTTGCTCAAGTGCCAGCAGTGCCTGCCGAGACACACGGGCCTGAAACTGCCTGCAAAAACACGGCAGAACTCAGCATAACCTTCCCTGTACCAGGAACCCAGGGAAGAACCTAGGAGTAAGTTCTTCCCTTACCTGTGGTGGGACTGGAGCTTGTCCAAAGGCTCGGCCTTGCACTGAAGCCCTTCTTGGAATATCAGATCTGCTTTTTTAAAGCTCCCTCTGTCCTCCAGTACTTCTGCCCAGGTGATGTAGAGCAGTGCCAGCGAGGTGCCGATCTCCTGGCTGCGCAGGTAGCTGTACAGATCCAAGGGCTCGGTACAGTAGTTTCCCTGGAACAACCCAAGGATGTCAATAACCACGTTGGATTGCAAAGGATTCCACCCGATGCCTGTGCTGTGATGCCTCCAGCAAACCACCACCGAATTCCATACAGGCCTGGTGGGAGCAGCTCTAAGGCCAGGGGAGGGGATTTTACCCTTTCTCAGATTTTTATTTGATTCTGAGGTAATTCAGTGATTTGTTCTGTGTCATATTAATATTCCTGAGAACAATTATTTTATCTTTAGGTAAGTACAACATATTCCTTATCTGGTCTGGAAGCGGCAAATCAGCTCAGGCAGCTAAACCTGGAGAAATGATGCTTTAGGACAACGAGAACAACAAGTATACCAGAAAGGAGAGGCAGGGCAGGACCAGAACACGCTCAGCTTAGTTTTGCTAAAACACAGGATGGGGATGCAGACCATGAGAAGCTAAAATAAGTGGTAGGACAGATACTACACCTAAAATACATCTTTAAGTAACCTTCCTTTCTCTTTAAACAAATGGTTGTTTATTCAAACCATGCTTTCCAAAACAAAACTTCTGGAGTTTGCAGCTATCCAAAGAGAATGACCCTAAAACAGTCTGAAGATCCTACAGAAAACGAGCAGTAGAATTCAAGAGTGACATGTTTGCAGAGAGATACATCTAACATTGCACTGGTTGTACAACATCCTTTGACTCTGCTGTCACAAAACTCAGCTTAGGCCTGTGCAAAGTCCCAAGAACAAGCCACACCCGGGAGAGAGCCACAAAGCACTCACAAACTTGAGCCAGAGCCGAAGGTAGCGAGGATCTTTGTAGTACCGCTGCTGCTCATAGAGGGCTTTCACTGCCCTCTCCAGGATCGCGGCCAGGTTGCCATCCTTCCCGCCCTGGGGGAAGGTTTGCTCCGTCCACTTGATGTATCTAGAGAAGGAACATATTCACAGGAAGTCAGTGCTGAGCAACTTCCCATCCAACATAAGGAGATTCAGAACAAATAACGGGCATAGTATTAAAACACAACAAATCACTAAAAAAAGAGGTTGTGGAAAATCATTTTTAATGAGTTTCTTATTAAATTAGAATGTTTTCCCCCACACTTTTACAAGGATATGTGACCTTTCCAATCTTTTTCCTGAAATACGAGGAAACTTACCGGTCCCACACATCCAGAGGATCATCTCCGGAGTAAAATCGGATTTCTGATTCAAACTCCCTGAAAGATAAAGATTTCCACCCAATAAACACACATGGATCACCGTAAATATATTTTCTACTCTCTAAACTAAGACTTAATGACTATCATTAAAGGCACAACTGAATCTCCATAGCGTTTGCTGTTTAAATGCACCACTGCACACCCACAAGTTGCAGTCTGTACCACAGAGCAGCTACAGTGAGTAGCCCGGAACACCTGGAGTGTGAGACATCACTTATTAAACTTCTTTTATGCCTTTTTAATGCCGATGAGATTAGTACAGTTAAATAAGACACAGAAAAAACGAGGAGGATGGAGGAGGAGAAGGAGAAAGGAGGTGGTGTAAGATCACTCACTGTTTTTTGAGCTGCACAGCAGTGTGGCTGGAGGAGTTCTGGTGAGCCAGTGCCTCCTGCAAGCTGGACATCAGCCGGCCCTGCCTCAGGGGCTGCACGTTCTCCTTGCTCAGCTCCCACTCGTGGTCGTACTCCTCGGACATGGCGCCTCGCCCTGAAATGCTGCACCACCAACAAAACCCAAAAATTGACGCGTTAGAAGGAAACTGACCCGAAACTTCACGGATCTGCCCTTCCTCAGCCCCTCCACCCCACTCTGTGCGCCCGCCGCACACCGGTTAGGCCGCAAATTTTAGACGGAATTTGGGGTTTAACTCCCCTCCATGGGGATTATATGAACAAGAACTAATTTTTATAATGAAGAACCTCAGGCAGGCCACTAAGATCGGGCTGCTTCCCGC
>NW_008691105.1:0-32182 GCF_000695815.1 Acanthisitta chloris | reverse complement strand
CCGGAGGGCGGGGAAGGCCGTATGGGCGTGCTGGCTGTGCCCTGCCCACTCGCACCGAGCGTGTCAGCAGCAATAGCATCAGCGAGTTGTGCGGCGGCATCGCTGCTGCTGCGGGTGTGCTGCCTGCCCGGCTCTCCCCGCCCAGGGCCTTAGTCCAACCTGCCGAGCGGCTCGGGTGAGGAGCTGCGGAATGGGACTTTGATAGGGCGATCGTCAGAGACCCGCCCGGCTGCCGTTCGCTGCTGGGGAAAGGAGAGAAGGGATATGTCGAAATTAAAAACTTGGGGGGACAAATGGATGCTGTCAGATGTGTGTGTGGATCATATATCAATAGATGATCACTATTCGTGGAGTGGTTTATTGTTGTTTTGTTGGGTTTTTTTTCTGAATGGCTATTAAATACCATTACCAGTAGACAATGCACTGAATCAAAGCAGATGCATTTGGTACCTGTCAGCTTCTTCCACCCCTTTGCCAACCTCCCTGTCCCCAGAAAGAACAGTGCAAACTATTTGGAATCATGGTTAAACTCAGTAAAGATGTTCATGCAGACTCTGCACACTGTAATTCTGTGTAGTTTTGTGGTTTATACTCTGTTGAGGTCTTTCAACTTAGGGGGTTTTTTTCCCCTCTTTAAGCTTAAAGCAATCACAGTCATCCTTTTCTTACTGTTTTGATAAGTTGAGTGGTGATTTAAAATTGACTGTAGAGGAGAAAACAGTAAGGATGATAGCATGATCTAGTGAAGCTGTTACAAGGCTCACTACCCTTTAATTTGCTGCTCTTTTTGTTACATGATTAGGTAGGATGTTGAGATTGGAAGTTCTAGTGATCATAAAGAAAGGAGGGATTTCATAATAATTGGCATCTTTTTATGTGATACTTTGAACCTAAATTGGATGATTGTCCTTGTTGAAGTTGAAAGATTCTTCTTCAAGCTGTGATCCTTGTCAAGAAGATTACCCTCTTTGTTTTTCCTCTCCCTTCATAGTTAGGTAATCCTTAGCACTCAGTGACTGGAGTCTGCTGCCTTTAGAGCTAGAGAGGGTACCATAGAATGTTTCCAAATACTTTTTTGGTGTGGGATAGGTAACCTGTTGTATAGAAATTTTCTGGTTTACTTTATCTCGAGCTTATAGATGACATCATGTAACTTTTTTTTTTTTTTTTTTTTTTTGTCTGATGCATTTTTAAAAAAGATGTGCAGGTTTGCAGAAGAAATTCTAATTCTTGCTTAGAAAGTGTGCACCAAGGCGGGGAGGGATGACAAAAAGCTTGGTATGTATTTAGGAAAAAGCGTGAGATCTGAGGACTGGCCAAGGAGGGCCATGGCCATGTTCTTTGTGAGGATACCTAATCTTTGTTGTTCACTTGCAAGTCATGATGCTGCTCCTGAAGCATACTGGCACAGACAAAGCAAAGGTCTTGTGTCTTCTGCATTGGACAGATCAGTATGTGAAGTTCTGTCTATTTGGGTTCCTGAGCTGTCGGTTTGCAATTTTTCTGTTATCTCACATTTCCTCTATGTTCAAGCTTCGTTCTTTTAGACAGTTTTTATACTAACTTTTGTCGTTAATACAGATAACTTCTTGCCATGATTATTCTCAGTTTCATTATGCTTTCAACACCTTTAAGCAGAAGTTGCAGAGCTGACCAGCATCTTGATGGTTTTCACTCCTTTTGTGGCAGGCAAATATTTGCTGTATAAGCAGTCATATTGGTCAAAGCTTGCCAGATGAAACATGATATATAGTAACAAATGAGTGCTTGTTTTCATTACAAACTGCATTCAAAAAACAATGCTATAAGCCTCCAACATCCCACCCCCCCCCAACCAGAAAAACCCACCACGTAGTGTTCTTTTGTTTGCTAGGACAGGTTTTCTGATTTGCCTACAGCATTCTTATTTTTCAAACAGTGCATATGCTTGTAGGCCTAGTTGTTCCGGGAACCTGGCTATGTCTGGCATGCTAATTCTGCTATTTCAGTATTTATTTTTAACCGTGTTAACATCTCATTTTTCAGAACTGGAAAGCAGTTCAAGCTATCACAGGTATAACTAAAGGAAACTGGAAGGCCAAGTGTTAATCTTTAGATGTGGCACATGGTCATGAGAAGTGAAGGTTAAGATATAGTATTGGTAATCCTCTGCTTAAAATCAGCCAAAAATTAATTAACTTAGTTTTACTTCTCCAAAATTGTTTCACTCACACATATTTTTTTCCATAATTATTTTCCTGAGAAGATGTTAAACTCTGGCACCACATGCAGCACAGAAGCAAGTTTCCTGTTCTTGTATGAACAAATAATAGAAAAGCAGGAATTTGTAAACTTCACTGTAAGTCCCTTATGCTCTGATTCCTAGGCAGTTCTGTCATAGTGACCACAGCTGCCTCATTTACCAAACTATGCCAGCAGAAGATGTACAAAGGCTGTGCCTTCTTAAGGAAATTGATTGCCTGCAAAAAGGAGCTAGAAATGTCAATGAGAGCACCCGAAGGAGTGTATTTTTGCTGTTCTTGATAGGTTTTTTCTTTTTTTATTTTACTCCTGGACTGTCTCTTCTGCTCACTGGTGTAATTAAAAGTAGCTGATCACAGGAGATGCTGCTCTGTTGAGTGTGATGAGAAAGCTGACACTTATAACTGGGAGCTTTCTTGTTCTTTCCCTTTCTGATAAAATTATATCTGAACCAGCAAGTGGAGTAGAGGGAGCAGCTGACAAGTCACCATTGCACGTTACAGATCCATAGTGCTATAGGATGTACATCCCACTGGATTCAGAGACCTGAAGTAGTCTTTTATCCAATAAACTGCATCATGTGTTCAAACAGTAATGTTCAAAGTCTTTCCAGGATGCACCAGAAAACAGGCTCCCAGCTGGTCAGTGGAATGAATATTTTCTTTTCTGCCTGGCTTTGTATTTCATACGTTCCTCTGCCTCTGAAGCATAGTGTGTTCTTTGCCTACAATTCTACTGTTGTCAAACCACCCAGTGACACATGCATACCTGCTTCTGTGTGTCTGCATTGCACAGTTGTGCTTCTACTGAATCACTGGCATTTTGGTTTTCTGTATGCATTTTGCTCCACTTGATAAAGGCTTTGAGTTTAATGGGTAGCTAGTGTTCAACTGCCTTGTGTCCACATGTTCTCTTTACCCCAAGCATCTCACTTTTCAGGGCCAGGCCTGTTGGTTTGAATGTTTGAACTCTTTCTTTTAGTGGACCTATGGAATATAGTGAACTTCAAATTTAACTTCTGATACAGCAAATTGTCGTGAGAGTGTATAAAAAGCACATAAAACCTGCTTACTTAAATTTGCAGTCAACACTGTTAAAATTAGTTTCCCATTTTATTTTTCTCCCATTCAAATAGCTGAAAGTTTTACTGTGGTCATTTCATCACAACAACAGATGAAATACTGCTTGTTGATGCTGTCCATGTCGTTAATCTCGAATGTTCCTTAATTCCCTAGTACTGCAGTTAAGTCAGAGAGCTTCTTTTCCTCCTCATCTTGCAACTTCTTTGCCTTCTGCAGGCGATGAAAGCCTTCCAAACGTAGTCAAGTTATGTTTCAGTCAGCAGTTATGCTTTCTAAAGTGTCAATTGTTGTGATGGGGCATTGACCTAGATAAACTTCTAATTGCTTGGTTTGCAGCTACATTTTTTTTTTTTCAGAACTAAGTGATACTTCCTTATAGTGTCCTTCCTGCTATAATACCTTTCCAAAAAGCCAAAATTACATGGATGCTGTTTAGTAAAACTTACTTAGAACAGCATGGGAGGTTCTGAAATTCTTGCATGCATCTCTGCTTTTCCAGAGATGCTGCTGATTACTGGATCTAACTCTGAAATATCTCTGAAGGTGAGGAACACTGAAAGCCATTGTGCTTTTGTGTTTTGCAGGCAGGAGTACCAATAAAGATGTCCCTTTGATAGTAACATGGGATTATTCTATTTTGGTAGTGAACCTGGGTAAAATGGACTACTTCCTGCTATGTTAAAGAGAAGGCTTGTGTAAGGGAAGGATTCTGGTCATACTCGCTGCAGAATTCTCTGCAGTATTTGGCTCTCTCTGTCTCTGGGTCTGTCCAAGCATAAGTAACATGCTTACTGCTGTACCTGTTTCCACAGTTATGCTGTGTATTCTTGTGGTGCAGGACTTGGCAAAAGACAAGCTGGAAGAGTTTTGTACGATCTGCCTTCGGTCATGTTGAAATGCAGAAGTGCAATTAAGGTGCTCCTCAGGAAAGTTATTTAATTTCTCAGCACCACAAAGATACCAAATTAATCATATGTGAGGGGGAAAAAACTAATCTGGCAGAGTAAAACAAACTTGGAGGAGGAGAAATCTTTTATCCAATGAGTAAATGATAATTTAGTGGCAAGTTATTTGAAGACTTGATATAACCTACTTATTGTGAATTTCCATGTTGGTTTGAGGGATTGTAGAGAGCATAATCCATTTTGTTCTTCAGTTTTCTGAGAGCAAACTAGTTTTGGCTTACTCTGATTGTTTTGGTCTTGTTCTGCAAAAGGCATTCTTCGGTTAGTATAGAATGTGTAAACAATCTCTTTCACTGATAGGCAGCTGTAGAAAAGGCACTTAATAGCTTGTGAGAAACATATCTTTGAGATAGCTATAGTACACATGTGCTTTGTTCTGGTAGGAAGAAGACCTTTATGTAGTTATGTCTCTACACCACTGTATTAGGATTCAGACATTCCACATGGTGTGGAGTAGTGATTGCTCTGGGAAGGCATCTTAGCCCCATTCAATAACTCATGTTTAGACTTAATGGCTTTGTTCTATCATAGTTAAACGAGGTGGAGTTTTTCTGTTAATAACAATATTCAATATTTTATGTTACAGATATTAGATGTTCTGAAGCTGTTTTTTATTTTGTAAAAAGTATAAAGGTAATACACAAAGATATGCTTGGGGGTGTGCAGTAGGCATTAATAAGGACCATTATTTCTAGTTTTGCTAGGCTTTGTTTGAACATGTTTTATTAGAGATGATTTGTAGAATTCCTGTATCAACCTGAATTTTAATTGATGGTTTTAAAATGCAAACAAACAAACTCTCATCTAGGAACCAGTAGGATTATAGATTACAAACAATTAAGGGCATCCAGGATTTTTCAAAGATGTGTTGGGGGGGGGGGGAAAAATCAGAGCGGATCAAAGAGGGGCAGACCATCAATACTGGTGACACAAAAGAAATGTTCATGCCTTTCTTCTTTCCCTTGGCATATTTTAAACACAACGGACACATTACAATGGAGAAACCACTTAAATAAGAAGTCAAAACTCCTGCCTGTCCGGTCGAGAACATGTTGATTGCTCTTCCATGTACTGGCTTCTGTGAGAAGTAAGATGTCTTGTTCTACAACAAGGGAAAATCTACTTCTGTTTTAATTTTCTAAACTGAAAGAAATGTGGAAATAGAATAAGTAATAGTAAACGTTCAGAATTTTAAAATGTTTAGTCAAAAGTTTGCAGAAGTTGTCTAATAGAGAGCCTAAGAGCCTATCACATCTCTGTTGTGACGGTTTATGTAGCAGTACACAGACAAGTGCTTGCCTGCGTTCACAGAAGGCAATTCATTCAGCTCATTGCCTGTCTTTCCTGTCTGTGGATGACCATGCTGCTAAATTCTGTATTGCAGCAGAACATTTAGTAATACTTCATTTTCTGCTCAGTAAACCTGCTTTTTGCCTGGAGTAGTGAGAAGGGAGGAGGCTGGGAAAGGTTTGTATTATTACAGTTTCTATGTGTTTGAGGGCAGCAGCAAGAAGAATGTTGTCAAACTCTATTTTATACACAGTGTAGCACCTTGGACAGAGGAGCTTTGACAACCCTAAACTCGGCTCATCAGAGGAGTGAGGTAGTAGCACTGTGGGGATAAAAATGTAACTGCTTTTGTTTAGTTGAGTATAAGACTTTCCATTTTGTTAACAAGATGGTGAAATACTGTCCGTAAGCAGATTGGTTTGGCTTTGTTTCAGCTGCTTCCTAGCCTGACTTTTCTGCAAAATTAAATCAGTTGTTTCTCTTTCATTTGTGTTCAGCTTTGGTGTATAGCACTGCTTGCTAGAAGCATCACTTCTGTTTCCTCGCTGTAGTACTAATGTGGGAGTGCAGTTTAATGTAATGCAGAATTTTAGTTCTTTCATATTTGCTCTGGGAAAAGGAGGACCTTTTATGTTGTTTGCAAAAGAAGAATGCAAAATCCACTTGATTTTTATTCTACCTTGCAATTCTATATCAAAAATTGTCTGTTGGAAATGTTTTGTTCTGTGAACTTTTGTATGGAAGTCAGTTGTTAATTTAATTATCCCACAGTTAGAAATAAAGAAGAAACTAGAGGGTTTTCCATCTTAAAATTTTGAAACGGAGTGGAGGATGATGATAATTCTTTCTGAAGACTCTGTTTTATGTATTGTTTCAGTAGCACATCAAAAAAATTCTGTTTCATAATATGAATACACATTGATGGTTAAGCCTAAGGAATACAAAATTTTCCTTTTGTCTGAAACAAGCAGCTCTACTTTTTCATATACTTTAGAGATATCTAGAGACCAAAAAAAAGATAAATATGCTTAAATGTGTTAAGGTTTTTAATTTCAGATGCCATATAGTATATGTGTATATATGTATTCCTATTGAGACCTTTTTCCAAAGCATATATACTTTTATATATATTCCTGGTAGTACTTAGTGGTAATTGTATAGGTATGTTGTACTTTATCCATCAAACCTCAAATAGCTAGTAGACTTTAATTTCCTAACAAATATTTCCCCTTCCTCTGGGGGAGGAAGAAGCTTCTGTACACACTAAAGGCATTACAATAAAATGTTTGAGTTTTGAGAAGTCTGAAAAGTTAGCATTGCATGCACTTAGTTTGATAATGAGATTTCTGATAACTACTTGGGAGTTTTAAATAAGCAATGATATAAGATTGATTCGTGTTTTGTTACTCTTGCTGAAAAGGAGGTGCAAAGCAAAATTCTATTGCTGCTCTTTCCCAGCATAACTCGGTAGAGTCAAAGTGTGTTGACTTTTCCAGTGTTCTATGTTGAAGACTTTAGGTTGAGAAAAAATAAATTAATAACAAGGATACAAATGCATCTGCAGTTGTCACAATTTTAAAAGGTATATGCAACGTATTAGACATAGACAGTACAGGTAACTGAAACCTCAAGTCTCAGCATGTTGGATTAGACTGGTGTGAGGACTGGACTAGATGACCTTTAAAGGTTCCTTCCAACCCCAATTATGCTATTATGATTCTGTGTTCTCTTGGCTAATGATCAGTTGTCTGGGCAGAAAGGAGGAAGTGCTTCTGTCATATATGATGGTCCTGGTTTCACTTTCTGACAGCTTTTTCAATAATATGGACTCTAATTTGGCTTAAATCTGTCGAGAACTCCGGATCTCCTATGGAATAGGGCACATTTGTCTAGGCAACTATCTTGCACCCTTGCAGATGGGTCATCCTGTTTCTATACTAGTTGGTTTTTGCATTGTTAACCTGTTTTAGACCACTTGTCAGTATTGCTTCTGACCCTTTTCTCCACAGATCTTTTGATTCCTGTCATATCCTCTGCAAACTGTACTGTTCTCTTCATTTACTTGAGTAATTAATGAAAGTACTGCTAATCCCTTCGAACTTCACTGGTGCATCATTCTGGCTTTCTAGTCAAAGATGAGCACTGCTCTCTGCATGCAGTACCCTGTACAGTACCATTGTGTGTGCCAGTGGTCCTCCTGCCTGATCTTGTTGTTTTGAAATGGGTGGATTTTTCTTAAGGAGAAAGCAATACACAGCTTTCTTCATGGAATAGATTGAATTTAAGTAATTCTATGATGTAAGGCTGAAATGACTGCTGTGTGTGCATACCTGTCCAAAAGTACTAATTTTGCCTCATATCAACTTGTCTTACGCTGTACTGAAGATATTTCTTTCAGTGTAGGGTCTGAATGTAATAACTGGAACACCTGAGGAGAGAGTTCAGTATTGAACTCCAGTTTACTTCAGGCATTCAGAAACACAAGGGTGGGGCAGACATCACCTAACAGAGCCATGGGAAGTTTGGGGCTTGTGGGTTGCATATTTCAGGTTTGTCTATATTGCTTAGCATGAGCACTTGCAAACAAGAGTTGTATAGATATTAGCATCTGTATAAGTATATTTTAGTTAGGATTGCTGCAGTGCATCTTTTGTCAAGTGCAGACCTCTTCATAGCTGCTTTTGTTGAGAACTGGCAAATGTACTTTGCAGATGTGAAACTTTCCCAATGCAAACAATTTGTAATCTATGTTGCCACCTATGTGAAACAAACCAGTATGCAAGAGAACTTAGCTGGAAGTCAGCTGTTCTGAGAAGCTAAGAAAGCTGTTAAGTGCAACCTCTTATTAAAAGGAATAACAAATTTTGTTTTGTCTTACCTGTTGAGTCTTCTGCTGGAACAAATTAATTGAAGCTGCCTGTTCAAAAAGGTAAAGTAACACCATGAATCATGCAGACATCACTGGTGAAAGTTAAAGCAGCTTAAGCAGCATAACATGTCAGAGCAGCAGCTAATAAAGTCTTCCCAGTTATTTGTAAGTGACAATTTTAAGAAGCTTGGGTAGGTACCTGGGTGAGGGCAGAGGAGGAACTGTAATTCATCTCTGATGATGAAGCATGAACTCGTCACTTCTTTGACAGAGTTTTTATTGAAAAGAATATTCTCACAAGAAGAGGACAAGCTTGATGTATGAATACAAAATAGCTGTGCTTTTCAGTGGTTATTTATAACTAGCTGTAATTGTTTGCTCAGGTATGTCTTGATTTATACTATAATTAAGGAACTTGCAAACAAACTCTTAAATTATGAAAAAGTTCAACTGATACAACTTATTTTTTCACTTAAGTTGTCTATTCTTAACTAGATTTTAAACTCCAGTTCTGTGTTACTTCTCTCTCTTTTTCCAATTTTTAAAAATATCTTTATGTAGAAAAGCCTTTTCATTACATTTGAGTAAAAACCCCTGGACTCCTTAGAGTAAACAGTCTTGTGTTTTCTAGACTTCTAGTGAAATACAAAAATAGAGCTTAACTCTAAATTGAAGAGTTCATGCAGTAACCTTGGGAATGGTTTTCTGTTCTTTCCAATACTTGTATCTGTAGCATTTTTAATGTAGCCATAGTATTGTCTGTAAGATCATGGTCAGTTCCCTTTAAAGGGAAAAATTCAGTATGTTTAGCAGTGAAAATTACTGTCCTTGAACTTTTCTCTTTGTTATGTGCTTAAAAGCAAGTGTTTATATTCTCCCTGTATAAGTCAGACTTGGGGAAAAAATGTCCTGTTTGACCTAAAACTGATAAGGTATGAATTAGGAACCTGGGATTAATCTCACTGTGAGTGAGTTCCAAGAATTTTCTGATGTTTAACTGTTAGGTAGTCATCAACAGCCAAGCTGCAGTGGCAAAACTCTGCTTTGTGTCCAAATTCAGCTGGGTTACTCTTTCAGACTGGAAACGCAGCACTTGAAGGTTTCCAAGTCTGGGAAATAAAGTTAGAAATAAAGTTTTTCAAGAAGAGTGGCAGTAGTTGAGGTGTTTACATTGCGTGTGTCCTGTGAGGTTCCCTGGTTATCCGAACTCCCTTTGGAAGGGAGAGATTAGGAGCGAATGGATCTGGATTGCAGGCTTGTCCCTCTGTGCTACCCAGATACACGTGTTGTAAGGCAAAGGGCTTACTGTTTGTCACCTCTTTGTAAGGCTTCTTTAGACCTGTGACAGAGAAAAGGCTGAAGTAAACCAACCCATGAAAGCTAATGAGAAAGATTTGCCTGTTGTTGGCACACAGGTGGTGTCATGTGCTGTTTGACATGAGAGAGTTCTGTGACTGTAAGAGAGGAGCTTACTGTGACTTGAACTCTAGAAAAACTGTATTACTACTTTGGTTGTGTTTGAAAGGCTGAAATTGTTTGAGGTGTTTAGCTACTTCTTAGTATAGGTATACAAAAACATGTATAAGAGCCTATCAGGCTAGTTATCCTGTCAGGTTAATGAGTGGCATAATTGCGTTTCCCAATAACTAGAAATGAGAATTGAAGCTGAGACGTGCCCTTAGAACAGATGGATGAGTTGGGCAAAACCTGCTATATTTCATAACTGCACTGAGCTCAGTCACCCTGTTAGTATATGGTTTCTTTCTTGCCCTAGGTGGTTTTTAATATGTAACTGTGATTAAAGATTGAGTGGTATCTTACTTCTGTCTCTCCAGGTGAAGATGGAGCAGGTAAAACTAGCTTAATAGGAAAAATTCAAGGAATAGAGGAATACAAAAAAGGAAGAGGAATGGAGTATTTGTATTTAAATGTACATGATGAAGACCGAGATGGTAAGTTTGTATTTCTAACAATACCTTAAACCAGTCTGAAAGCAATGGTTGAGTAGTGTGATATTCGAAATGACAGTGCGATGTTTTTATTTCATTATAGTTTGCAGGAGTCCAGCTTAGGCTGTGAGTGATTTGTATCATAAGGAGATTTCTCAATGCAGTTCCTAGAGTAGATAACATGAATGACCACTCAAGTAGTAGAGGAGGAGAGGAACCTGTGAAAAGAGAAGACCAGGGAAGCAGTCTTAGCTGCAACGTTCTGAATGGATGTGCATTGCTCAGGTGTAGAGGAAAAGGTACTCAGGCTCTTACCTTCCATTTCAGTTACTGTAGGAAGTATTTATAATGAAATACAGATAAACCTTTATCTTGCTGGTACAGAATCTGCAAAACTAGTTTATGTTCAGTCCTGGACCCCTCAGTTCAGGAAGGATATTGAGGTGCTGGAGTGGGTTCAGAGAAGAACAACGAGGCTGGTGAAGGGACTCGAGCACAAGTGCTATGAGGAGAGGCTGAGGGAGCTGAAGTTGTTTAGCCTGGAGAAGAGGAGGCTCAGGGGAGACCTTATCACCCTCTACAACTCCCTGAGAGGAGGTTGTAGTCAGGTGGGGGTTGGTCTCTTCTCCCAGGCAACCAGCAGTAGGACAAGAGGGCACAGACTCAAGCTCTGCTAGGGGAGGTTTAGGTTGGATATTAGGAGGAGATTTTTTACAGAGAGAGAAATCAGGCGTTGGAATGTGCTGCCCAGGGAGGTGGTGGATTCACCATCCCTGGAGGTTTTCAAGACAAGACTGGATGTGGCACTTAGTGCCATGGTCTAGTAACTACAGTAGGGTTGGACTTGATGATCTTGGAGGTCTTTTCCAACCCAGTTGATTCTATGAAACTAGAGTCATGTATTGGGTAGGAAAATATGCATGATGCTAATGGAGACTTTAAAAACAAAGAAACAAAAAAATTCCAAAGCCACCAACCCAAAAATTGGGTGAAAGTATGGGTAGGAAGTAAAATATACATTTAAGATTCAGGCCCCAAATACCTGCAGTTATGGAATGGTTAATTGATGCTTATATGTGGGGAAACAAGTGAAAGAGTATGAACGGGGCACTGTAGAGGTGCAATCTGGAAGCCATACTTGAAGGGAGTGGAGTTTGAATAAGGATATGCTGGAAGGTTTGGGTTCAAATGGGAATTCTCGTCTATACTCTAATAAAAATATATGTAAAAGGAGAACAAGAAGAAGTTTTATGGAATGGTTAATTGATGCTTATATGTGGGGAAACAAGTGAAAGAGTATGAACGGGGCACTGTAGAGGTGCAATCTGGAAGCCATACTTGAAGGGAGTGGAGTTTGAATAAGGATATGCTGGAAGGTTTGGGTTCAAATGGGAATTCTCGTCTATACTCTAATAAAAATATATGTAAAAGGAGAACAAGAAGAAGTTGTCATCTTTTTTTTTTCTTTTTTTTTTTTCCTTTTTTTTTTTTCTTTTTAAGTGTTTTTTTTTTTTTTTTCTGAAATCACCTGCTTTCCTGACTTTCGTGTCTGGCTGTTGGTCTCTAAGGTGACTTCAGATCAGGGCTGGATCTAAATGTCTTCCTCAGAATCTCTGTAACAAGTAATAAAATCTTACCTCAAGGCAAAATTAATTACATAAAAAAACTTAATTTCTAATCAATAGCTCTTCATTTACTGCAGAAGTGTCTCTGCCTATTGGAGTATGGTGGTTTTTTTGGAAAAAAACCCCAACCAGTGGGATGGTCTGTTTGTATGGTGATTGCCCTTTCACAGACTGGAAGAATAACTTTAAGTCCATCTTAGTAATTAAAAACTTGCAGTTCTTCAGTTTTCTGAATGGCCAAGGTACTTTCTGTACTTTAAGAGGTATCTAGGCGTACCACAGTGGAGTTTTGAAGGGGAGATGGCAGTCCTTGACAGCTCAGCAGACCAAGGACTGAGAAAGGATGACAGAATTCACCCAATTCTCCCCTTCCAATTCGCGGCTTGAAAACGTTTTCCCTCTCTAAAATGCTGGACATTAATTTTGAAATGTTGAATTCTGTGTCTGGATTCATACTTTCAGATAATGTATTTACGATCTTCAGTTATCAGCCACTAAACATCAGGGTTTGGAAGAGGAGGGGCTTGTCCCCACAAGCTGCAGTTTGCTGTGTTGTTATGTATGTTCAATTGATGAAACATGTCATCTGCTTTCTTCCTTGTATTTCACATGTCTCAGGAAGTGTTAATAGCCATTATGTAGTGGTGTCTTCCAAGTAAATCTCATAAAATGTTTTTTCTTTTTTCATAGACCAAACAAGATGTAATGTATGGATTTTGGATGGTGACCTGTATCACAAAGGTCTTCTTAAATTTGCAATGGAGGCAAGCTCTCTAAAGGACACTCTAATTATGTTGGTAGTAGACATGTCTAGACCTTGGACTGCACTGGATTCTTTACAAAAATGGGCAAGTGTTGTAAGAGAACATATTGACAAGTTAAAAATTCCTCCTGAAGAAATGAAAGAAATGGAACAAAAGTGTGAGTACTCTGCAAATACATAGAAATCCATTTAAATGTGCTTAATGCTTTCTGCACCATTTAATCTCTCCATTGCAGTCTTTTTCATTCTTTGGAAATGTTACTTAAAATTAGGAGTTATCAAGCAAGTCAAGCCTGAGATAAGTCTCAACTAGCTGTATGAACAATACTAGTACTTCTTTCTAACAGAATAACAATTTGGGGGGAAAAAAACCTTTCAGAATGAATACAGCTGAAATGGCAATCTTGCTTCTTACAGATTTTTCTAGATAAAATTGTCCAAGCAAAAAAAATATTATTAGCTTTCAATTTTTCATTTTATTTGTTTTTAAAAGCACATCACTACATCAGCTTCTTACCTGTTCCTGTAATTAGTCAGAGAATGTGGGGCCTGTTCTCTGCCTGCCAAAAGTGTAAATGTTGAGAGGATTGATGCCAGCATGGCCATGTCTGGGCCCTTTCCACTTGAAAAGTTTTATCATAATTATTACTGACATTAATGCAGCTATATGTTTGTTTTGGCATGGATAGGATATAGCTCTGTCAGTGTCTTATCTTTTTAGTTTGAAACATGCAGAACACAGATTTTGCAGGATTCCTTAAACTGACCGAACTCACTAACATGGCTTCATATTACATTTGGGCAGCCACTCTATGTTCCTTGGGGTACTAAAACATGAGTCTTTCCCATTTGTCTCTTGGTGAATTACTGCAAGGAGGAGCATTTGAGAAAGCTGTTAAGATCAAACAGCATGATTAAACTCTATAAGTCTGAAGTTGCACTCTAATGGTATGTTCTTAAGCAGCTGAGTGCAGATTGCTGGATAGCTATTTTAGAAATGCAGGTTGTAGCTGTGTTATGATAAAGTAAACTGTAAGGCAGCAGTTGTAGATATGTTTGTAGTTTGGAATGGGGAGGGGAAAGTTGGTTGTCTTGTTTATCCTTTTAAGAGAGAAATTATTCTAAGGGAAGTATCATCCTTGAGAATCATATCTTCCATAACAAGAACTTGTTTGGGAGAGAGGAACTAAGCCCTTTTGGATGTGGTTTTTGCTCTGTTTTTGTTTTGGGGGTGTATGTGTGTGTATTAAACATTCCCACAAAAAGCTTCAGGATAGGATTTTGCTGGATGAATACCTCTATTATCAAATATGTCTAGCTGATAGTTTTGCTTCCTTACTGACTGAGTGAACAGAATAGTGAAGCTTTACCAAATCCAGAAAATGTAAGCAATGATGTGAGTCAAGAAAAAATGTGACTCATTAAGTTTTGCCTGTTCTCTTGTTCTTTTATCATCTGGTCTAATTCTTACAGATATTGACAGTCTGCATGTTGGGTGTAACAGAAGCCCTGGACACAATCCAGATGTGACTGGCAGCTGTTTTTGTTTTGAAGCTCTTGTGATGTGGCTCTATGTGTTGCTAGGCGGGCAACAATTTGGCACTGCCAAAAGCAGGAGGGAGGAGTCTTGCTGACTTTTGGCTACATGGGCCTACTTTATTCCTGTCAGACTCAGTGCTCCTTAGAGCTGATTTAACTTGCTAACAGAATTGAAATCTCCAGAGGGTTTCTATGTGTAGTTTTCTGGAGGTATGCTGCTGTGTTTGTCTTCCAGTTCTAGCAAGTTAACTCCACTCAGACCCTGTGAGGACTAGAACTGGTACAGAAAGGCGTTAGGGGATGCATAGCAACTCTGTGTGAAGGGTTGGAATAGCTCTTCCTCTTTACTGAACTAATCTGTGTCTAATGAAATTGTATCTCTAAGGGAGACCTGAGATTGTGTTGCAGAGTCTTTGAGCTGTGATATACTAAATCAATCCTCCTTTTTACTGTTTTCTGTACTTAAGTAAAGATTAGTATCTTGTGATGATACAGTGGGAATTTTAGAAATTGACTGGAGGACTTCTAGCACTGGAGTAGAGTGATTTCTTTTGTTTGAGCATGCGATTATCCCAGAACAGACAGGGTACCGTGTGGGGGAGACACTGAGTGTCTGGCATATCTTAGTGAGAGCTCTGGGTTTAAAACACAACCAAGTTGTTTGGGAGGCTCTTGGAAACTCTCAGACCAGACTGAAATAGCAGCATTCCCTGAATAAGAGCCAGAGTTGACTGTTCAAGTAGAGATGATAACCTGTGCATGTGCTTTTTGTTATTGTGAACTCCAAGAGCTGCAGAAAAATTGAATAAGCTTGACCTAATATATTTTTTTCCTCTAGGGTGTTGAAATAAGTTTTGTTCTGTTAATTCACCAAATGCTTTTCTAGGTATGAACTCCGAGGGCTTCAGTCAGTTTAGTGAAGGTAGCAATGGATTAACATAAATGAAGACAAAGAAGTGAGAATGCACTGGAGTAGGAAGCTGCTCCTGTGCATGATGCAGCTGAGTTGCCTTGCTGCCTGACTTCTTTGGCTGAATAAGGATGTGCTAGTTATGGAATAGGAGTCAGTGGTTTGGTTTGATAGAATCTTGTCTCTGCTCTGTGAAACAGAACATGTGATATGAAAGGTACAGACATTTTATGCTTAATATTGCATACCTGAGTGTAGGAATAGTAAGTGACAGTGTAATTAGAGGCTTGGGTGGATGCAGAGGAACATGACGAGAGAGTTACAACAAGAAATAGAAAAATGAAGTTACATCTTGACTTATCCTCCTGCTAAATTTGAAAGTAGTATCTGAGCTGTTTTAAAAGCTTACCAAGTATTTCATATGCTATTAGGTAATGATGGAGTTAGTTAATAACTACTGTTTATGTCTTCTATTGATTTTTGTTGATTACTACTATGTACAGAGAGAGCGAAGTGTGGACAAAGGGTTTGTAGGTTAAACCTGGTATACAGTGGGAGCTAAGCAGTATGCACAAGGTTTAATTCTATTTATTCTGACAAGAAGTTTGATTAATTTTGGCAAGAGGAATGGAAGGAAACTTACGTCCTTTAGGAAACAGATCAAACAATAATTGTTAGTAGCAATTGCCTAGAGGTTCTACAATGATAAAACAAAAATGGTTTCATGTTGTCCTTATGGGCAGTTTAATCTGATCATGTTCTTCTGGCTGCTGATCCAGTCTGAGATCCAGCACATCTCAGACTTGCTAGTTCTCTCTTGTGCTGCACAGAGCAAACAACTAGTCAGCCCCAGGTGCATGCTCAGATTTTTAAACAAAGATGCAGAAGTAGTAAACAATCAACAGTGCTAGAGGTCAGTGGCAGAGGAATTCATTGTTGAAATAATAAAGTAGCTGATGTTTTAATATAACTTTTTTTGCTTTCAGTGGTAAGAGACTTCCAGGAATATATAGAACCAGGCGAGGATTTTCCAGCTTCTCCACAGAGAAGAAATACTTCATTACAGGAAGACAAAGATGACAGTGTGATTTTACCCCTGGGTGCAGATACACTAACATGTAACTTAGGCATTCCAGTAGTAGTAGTTTGTACAAAGGTTTGTTTCACATTTTAGGTTTTCTGCATATTTTGTTTAAGCAACTCTGTCAATGGTGGATTTGGGGTGGGGAGCACGTGGTTATTAAGTTACTATGAATACCTTGCTTAAGAACTCTTTAAAAATGTTTGACGTTGAGGGTTGGTTATCTTCTGGAGCCCCTCATTGCATGTTATTCTGGAATTAGCTTTCCCCTTAGTTCTGCCAGTTTCCAAGGAATTGAGAAATACCTCAAACCTGGTTTTTCTCACAGAAGTGAGCTAGTCAATAAGCAACTAGAATTCCTCTGGATTTCCACAGTCCTCCTTATTCTGAAAATAGTGTTTTCTTAAACTTTTTTTAATATTTCTGATCTTTTTCTGAAGATGAATTTCTCTGATGTTTGAGCGTTATAGTTAGTAAAGTGCTGCTCTATTAACTTTCCTCAGTTCTTAGGGTGTTTGTGATCTGTTTCCCTTTCTGTTAGATATGTAATCATATTCTTAATTTAAAGAAAAATGGTGTGGATCTCTTGTGGCTGGGTTTTTTTTTAATTTTTTCCCCCCTGGCTCTTCTGTTCTCACTGGCATTAAGCATACTGCATCTGTAGCCTCTGCTGGCCCACAGTGTAGGCATAAGCCTTTTGATGCATATGCTGTTCTGTCACTGGAAGGCTAACACTCATTTGAACAGCATCTGCTAGTTTTCTGTTATTCTTCTCATCTCCACACCTTTTTTCTTTTTCTGCTTCCACATTCCTTGCTTTTGCCTCCCTTTGCAAAGGGCTAGTTAGTAACTGGTTTAAAACAGCATGTTAAAAAACCTTTGGGTAGAAAATTATGGTATCCTGCAGTGGGTAAGTCTTCAACAGACTCTGAGTTGTTGCATGGGAGTGGGGAGGGAGAGTGAGTGAAAAATGTCAGTCACTGTAACTCTCAAGTTAGTGCTGACCAGAGTACATGCACTTAAGTTACGTTATTAAGAAAAAAAAAGGTTCAATTATGTTTCTAAACTGCCATAGCAGGATTTTGTTTTCCTCTGCACCACCCACCCCACTCTGTCTCCCTTTCCCCTTGTGAACTGGATGTGTAGTAGCATTGCTATTTCAGCAGGTGACTGGGAGTGGTGTATTAATTTTGTGCTTGTTTTGACAGTGTGATGCCATCAGTGTTCTGGAAAAAGAGCATGACTACCGAGATGAACACTTTGACTTCATTCAGTCACATATCAGACGGTTTTGCTTACAATGTATCCTTTATCACATCATAAAGATGATAGTGGCTCAATTAAATATCTATATTAATTATGACAAGGTTAAAAGAATATTTGCATCTGTACCAAAGTAGTATGCAAGTCCTTTACTGTAGCTGGCAGTCTGCTTCAGTCACACCTGCAGGCAGTGTTGAATTCAACTTTTTTCTTTTCTTTCATTTTTTTGCAGAGGTGCAAGTCTCTAACATGAGTCCCCTCACCATGAACTGCTTTACTTGCCTTCTTTTCCATATTTAGGAGTCAATTCACAAAACAGTACATCTTAGCTGACAAGCTCCCTAAAATAACAACACGATAAATCATTTAAGTATGATCTTGCCTCAGATGCACATAAGGCGTGTTATTCTTTTTGACCCAAATGTGCAGTCTCCTCTGTGTTCAGTAATTCCACAGGATGAGGTTATGAGGGAAGGGAAGAAGTGTGAATTGCTGTGGGAATGATCCACTGACTTCTCCTGTATTGGTATAGAGACAATGCACAGTTACTGTGCTATTATTATTTCTGAACTTCATTTTTTTAAAAAAAGAAGACTATAAAGTACTGTTTAGTATTGTTTAGTCAGCTAGACATGCTGAGGTCTAGATTTTAAATGCCAGTAACATGCTTATATCATGTCATTATTTCTGCTGTGGTAAAGGGAAGTTTAAATGCTATTGGAGGGAGAGCAGTTGACAGATGGAAAAATTGGTTCAAGAACCAGAGACCTCATTTGAAATGGCATTTCCTTCAACAGGCATCCAAGTCCTAATTTTTCAAAATGGAATTGTGGGTAATTGTAGTAACTCTTGTGGATGGAGAAGGAATACAGAATAATAGTAAGGTTTAGCCTCCATGATTGTATTTGCCATGTACAACTTGAGGTTCTATTCTAAACTTCACTGAACAGGAGCCAGACCCCATTATATAACTTTCTTGTAGAATTTGAATTGAAAGCATGTGAAAATAAATCAGGGAGCCTGGTATTCTTATTATCCCAAAGTAAAAATGCTCTTTTATTAATCCTGTGCATAAGATGTGTTAATTTGATACTGAACCATGATGGAATACTAAGCACTCTGTTGGTCTGTTAGCAGCTGATATACAGTACAACTCGCTTGCCTTCATTTCATTCAAAAGTGTAATGTAAGAACTTGCTCCCCTAATTAAAAACCCCAGGTGGGAAAGTGAAAGATGTGGCATTTTTGAAGCTACTAGTGTTAATGCTGTAGTGACTGTGTTGTAGGGTGGGATAATGACAAGATGTAAGGATGTGACATGAAAATTTTTGTTCACTAAAAGCCAAAGACAGTTTTAAAGGCATCATAGTGAAACCATTGGTATTGTGGGCTTTGAAAGTGAGAACAGCCTGTACTTTACTTGAATATCTCTAGCTGAGTTGGCCTAAAAGAAATGCAGAAAGAAAGATTTAAATTACTAAATAGCTTATTTTAAAAATTATGTGGTTTTTTTGTATTACCCCCTCTAAATTCTACAAAGTAGATGACCCTTTTCTGGTAGTTTAAAGGTGACTTTACTATCTCTTACTAGCCACTAAACCGAGTTTTCTTTAACAAGTTTATTCAGATGGGGCAGCACTTATTTACACTTCAGTAAAAGAAAACAAAAACATTGACTTAGTGTATAAATATATAGTCCAGAAGCTGTATGGATTTCCTTTCAATGTTCCAGCTGTTGTTGTGGAAAAAGATGCAGTATTTATGTAAGTTAGCTGCATTATTATGTGTATATGACTACAAAATATGTCTGTGCAAAACTGGAATGCAGCATTTAGAGCCTTTTTTTGGTTCTTGCTTTTTAAAGTTCCATTTAACATTTCAGTGAGTTGGAGTCTGGTGAATGTCAGTGGATGCAGATTATAAACACTTGCTGTCCCAAAGGGAAATATTAAACCCAGACATTCTCCTCTGTTATGGTGAACCAGTCTCTACGTACTTGTGCTAATCAATAACTAGCTTGAACAGCTTTCCTGGCTTTCAGTTCTGTGCAGTTCAGGAGTTGCATGTGAGTATAGCCTGAAGTAACAACAGAATTTTAAGCCAAATAATCCTTTCTCTAGTCCTGCAGGTTGGGATAATGAAAAGAAGATAGGAATATTGCATGAGAATTTTCAGACACTAAAAGCAGAAGACAATTTTGAAGATATCATAACAAAACCACCAGTCAGAAAGGTAAATTGAGGTGGTTTTTGCATTCAGTTTCTTTGCTATTTATTTACCTGTCAGTTTTTTGACTGTTTCTCTTTCTTTGAGACTATGCTTCCAGTTTATAATAAATGTGATGAACCACGTGGGGGCTTTTCTTACTTTACTTTGTTCTTAAGGTTCTTCTTTAATTATCAAAAAAATCATTGTGTTTTTGCTCTGCATTGCTCTTCTCCAGCTTACACTTTTTTCTGCCACTGTTACATTGTTCAAGACTATAAATATACCTGTTTTGCTCTTAATACATATTTGGTATTGAAAAGTCTAAATGTCATTTACCTGTTTGTCAGGTAGAGTTAGTGTTTTCTTGCTCTAAGTTGCTTGTAACTTCATGTTTTCTGTTTCTATTGGAGTATCTAAAATAAGAAAGCCTGGGGCTGTGAAATCAAAAATAAACATGTGGAAACAGCTTCTACATATCTTAAGTATATTTGAATCTCATACTATTTAACAAAAGGCTTTGACAGAACTATTTGAAAATGTATGTGAGGTTGTTGAACCAAATGCCAGCAGCAGTGGACCCCAAGCATATAGAAGTTATTGAAGGCAAATATTTCTATGGCTTTTTCCTAACAAAGCTAATGTTTTGGGGCTGATATGTTTCCAAGTGGGAATTACTTTAGTTGAGAAAACTAATACTATGTGTGTCCTTTCTGCAATCTTTAGGGAAAAAATGAAGACACATATAGGAGCATGTTAAATAGGTGTCCAAGGAAAATATGACTGACAATTTATGGGGTTTTTGCATGCTTAATAAACTTCTGGCCTGGATTATGATCTTGGATACTCATACTTGCCATGTTTGTTTTTAGTGGCTTTTTCTACAAATGCATCTAGAGACTTATGCCTGCCAGGTCAAAGAGTTAATAATACTCCTATTTCACTTCCAATTAATTTGGCTTAAATGGAGTCATGAGGTAGAAGTCTTGAACATAGGAAGAAGTGGTCTGAAATCAACATTATTTTGTACATGTACTTTATTATTGAATGCTTGTGTAATATTCACCAGGAGATATGAGAGTAAATGTCTTACTTTTAGTCAAAATTATGTTCATGTTTTTGTATTACAGTTTGTTCATGAAAAAGAAATTGTAGCAGAAGATGACCAAGTGTTTCTTATGAAGCAGCAGGTAACCTTCTGTCTATAAAACAAGCAGACAGTATTTCATTTAACAACTTTCCCCATACAAATTTGGGGTTGTTGTCTTGGTCACTATCATGTCTAACACCTCATGTGTGTGTTTGTTTTTTGCAGTCGCAGTTGGCGAAACAACCACCTACTGCTGCAGGAAGGCCAGTGGTTAGTAATAACAATTCTAAATATCACATGAAAATGATTCACTTTCACGTATTTAGAGGGTTGCTTTTAACTGCAGTGTCAAATATTCTTTGATCTATAGTGCTCTAAAATTGTGACACTTCATAGCTACTCATGACAACTTGCAGTGACACCAAGGGCTAAATGTCATGGCTTTCCTTTTCACGTGTTAGAATGCATCTAAGCAGTTAGTTGACTCCTGTTTCTATTCCAAGAGTGTGTCAAGAAACAGATTATATTGGCTGAATTGCCTTGGTGAGTTTTATATCCTAAATTTGGCACCATCTCTATAGGAACATAAAGACTGGCTTACAATTGAAGTCAGGTGAAACCTATGACATTGTCTGAATTTGAAATACAAATAAAATAGCAGAAAAGTAACATGAGTTTAATGGGGAGCCTGTGATCTTATAAAGGTAGCTTTACTCCTTTAGATGAACCAGAAACATGACTTGCTGTCTTGAAGTAACGCATAACGCTCTTTCCGCTGAGCTGCATTTTGTCCTTTCCCACCATATTGGTGGTATGCATTGTCATGTAATAAAATTTGGTGTAGCCTGTCTGTGGTGTAGTCTGTGCAGTTTTCATTATGGTCAGAGGTACTCCTGAGTAACAGATGGATTTTCAAGTTTGCCATTGGGATAAAATGAGAGGCTTCAGTAGCGTTGTAGTTGCACTAATGTTAATAGTTTTAATAATGTTACATGAGTGTGAAAAACTCATACACAATCAGCAAAATCTAATCCTGTGTCATTCAGTTACTACACGTTAAAAAAAAAGCTTAGGAGCTTTTTTTAGTACAAAATGGTTTATTTTTATGTATGCTTATGCTTTGGTTTTGGTTTTTTTTTTAATAGGATGCCTCTCCAAGAGTTCCTGGTGGATCACCTAGGACACCAAATAGATCTGTAACATCAAACGTTGCCAGCGTTACACCCATCCCTACTGGGTCCAAAAAAATTGATCCCAATATGAAAGGTACTTTTTCTTACAAGGGCAGAAATGCAGCAGAGGAAGTAAAGCAGCTGCTTTGCCTTCTTGCTTTAAAATGCTTATTTAGATTAATTAACTTATTAAATCAGCATTTACTTAAAAAACCTATGGGTTTTTGTTGTGGCTTGGTTTGGTTTTTTTTCCTCCCTTCCTCCCCTTGCAGCTGGAGCTACATCTGAAGGAGTCCTGGCTAACTTCTTCAATAGTCTCCTGAGCAAGAAAACTGGCTCTCCTGGTGGCCCTGGTGGTGTTGGTGGCAGTCCAGGAGGAGGTGGCACTGGAGGTACTGGCAGCAATTTACCACCCTCAGCAAAAAAGTCAGGTATGATGAATGGTAAAAGATCAATCTAAAACTCAATCTAAATTGAGTGATAGATTGTTCCTGTTAGCATGGTTTATCACAAGTGTGAACACTGTTATATGTAACTGAATGTTTTATTGAATATGGCTTTTTGCTTTTGTTTTCACTGCAGTTCAGCATTGCCTTTTCATGGCTTTCAGAGAAGCAAAGAAAACTTTGCATGTAGCTGTTTAAGAATGAATTGTATCTACATGAGTTCTTTATTTTTTCCTTTATTCCCACCACCCCTAATAAAATGGCTTATGCTGTAAGCCATTTGTAATATTATTCAGATAGATTTGGGCTGAATTTCAAGTTGACTTTTTTAACAATACTGTTGGCATTAATATAGCTTTAAATTTTCTTTTGCAAGTGATCTAGCTCTGATGGGATTAACACTTTGATGACAGCCTGTAAAAATGCTTTTTTCTTTTGATAGCTGTTTATATATTATATATATAACGTGAAGCTCAGTTGGCTAAGGAACGTTTATGTGTACTTCCTAACCTACTGTGGGCAAAGTCAGCAGTGCCAGTTCGAACAGCATATGGAGATTGTTCAAACAAATGCAGCAGACGCAGCGTGAGTTGCAGAGAGCACCCACTGAACAGTCCTGTGGGGAGTGGCTGGCAGCAGGTTCGGGTGGTGCCAGGCAGATGGAGGCAGTGCTCCAGGGAAGTCATGTGTCCGGGGCCATGGCAGAAATTTCAAGAACAGAGCTAAACTATTAAGGAACAAAAGTGTTCTCAGAAATTTCCTACTACGTAACAAATGAAGGGTTAGGGTGTAGCCAGTTTAATGTACAAAGAACTGTGTTTTCAAGGAATTACTATAAATACAACTAAGTTCAGCTTTGATGTGGCCTCTTCACCTTCCTGAGCACTTGCTGTCTTGTATTTAATGATATCTCTGGCACTCCCTCTTCAAATCTGAAAACTGGCTGGTAAGACACTAGTTTGGGATTTGTGAATTACTTTTGCCACAGCAGCTGAGGGAAATTCCTCTGCTTATTAGTTGGAATATTAGCTGCTTTGGTTCTGATACAGTGTTACAGTTTGTTAAAAGGTTTGAAGAGCAGCATAGTGCATCTGGAAAATATTACCTTTGCAGATAGTTCCTGTTAATTTGCATTTTCAGCAAGGATGCTGGGACACTGCTAAACCTACACACATGGCAGAACATTCCTTTACGGCCCGAGATGCTGTGCACACTTGTCATGGTGTGTCTCCATTCTTGTGATACAGCACAGCAGATAGAAACCTAGACTGAGGAATAGGTTTTTTTTAAGAGTGGTGCGTTTCAAGCTTGAGTTAGGTTTGAGTATGACTGCACAAATGTTTGTGCCATTCCAAGTTAGGGAGGAGGTAGGTGGGTGAGGAGAGAAAGGAATCTGCCATCTGCAGGTCTGTGTGCAGCCATGAGCAGCAGTGTCGTGTTCATGCTGACCAAGTATGCAGAGCTGACTTTACTGGGCTTGGCAAAACACCTGATTTACATTCAGCATTTACATACATACGATGCAGAAAATTGTGTAGAAGTAGTCATAACTGCTAGCCATGTAGACTTTTCTGTATTTTGCACATTAACTCTTCGTATACTGGCAATTAATATATAATTATGGAAGTTGCTATGAGGAATCGGAAATATAGAAGAATGTGACTTCCTCTCTACCATTTTCTTTCTGTTTCTTTTGGGTTTTGGCCTCATGCCTTTACTTTCCACCCAAAGTGTGCAGTAACAATGATTAGTATTTGTCTGATTTGAGACTGGAAGATACTGTAGGCTTTCCATGAACACGACTGAGTGATGCATGTTTATTTTGTAGGTCAGAAGCCAGTTTTAACAGATGTTCAGGCAGAATTGGAGAGAATTTCACGAAAACCTGATATGGTCTCTCCTACATCATCTACATCTCCCACAGAAGGTGAAGCATCTTGAAGACACCAAATAAAACAAATTGTTCAGTTTTCTGGGATAATTCAAACTTGCCTCTGCCTCTTCCTTCAGTGACTGGAACTAAAGAACTGAAATATCTTTCAGAACACAAGCAGTTGATGTCTGTCTTTCTTTCATATGTGTTGCCCAGCTTTTCAAAAGGGACATGTACAGATGGAGAATGGTTATCACATCATGTAGGAGCACTGCTCACAGTGCAAGAATAGTAAATTCAATTTTTTTTCTGGGTTTTATTGAAAAGTCAGTGTAATTCTGTAAAATTGCAAGTATGTCCACTTAAGTGATAGGGGTTGCTTAGGGCAGGAAAACTGATACACACACCACAGGCACTTAATTTATCTTGATTTCCCAATCTGTTAGGTAAGTTTAATGCTATCTTAAGTAGATTAACCTACCCACGAGAGAATTACTGCTAGTTTTTGGAAGAGAAAAATAATTGCACAAATCTGTAACACCAAACTCCAGTTACACTTGAACACTTCATTGGGAGTATGGTTAAAAAATTCTGTTTGATCTCCACTGAGATTTACACTGCGTTCAAAACCCCATGCAAAAATTCATTCCAGATACAAGACTAAATTAGTGGCCAGGTTTTTTTTTCCTCTTTGATTAATTTCAGACACTGAATAAAAGATGTATAAAGAAAAAGCAGAGGTTAAATGTACAGATTATCAGTATCCAGATTTGTCTATATATATATGGCTTGGCCTTAATGTCCCCCACTGTTTCCCACACTACTTATGGTTTAAAATTGGTCATCAAAACTGTAATCAGTTAATAAAGTATTCTCTGCATTCAAATTTAAATAACTTTCATCGAAGCCATGGTGTTCTTGTTTGTTTACAGTTAAATATAAGGTGTGGTGTAAAACATCTTAAAATATGCTTTTATATTTTCACCTCTGAATAGTATCACTGGTAGATATTTAAACTTCCTTACAGCATTGTTTCTGGAAGGAAGGAGATGAATCTGCAGTGTTTGTTCCTAGGAGTGAAACTGGCTTACCTGACTTGGGTGGTTTCTGCTGCAATGTGTTTTAAAAGCACACTAAGTATCCTGCTGATGACTGTAGTATGGTGGTCTAAGAAGTAGTTAACCAGGGTTAGGACTTTATTTTTCAGTACACAACTGCTGAACATTATTTTTTTTTCTCTGAAATTTGTCATCACTTTCTACTTAGAGCCCCAGAATAGGAAGTGTAAAAGGTATATCCTGATCAAGTGATCGCCAAGACACTTCTTCCATGAGTTGAGGTTTTCTAGGTTTTTTTAATCAAGTCTTGTGTTAATATCTCTGATTATTTAGAAACCTCTTTATATGGAACATGGTGGTACTCTTTCCACAGTTCATTGCATTCTGAAGTGGTTCTAGTGTCTTCACAGAATTACAGAATGGGTCAGGTTGGAAGGGACCACAGTCCCTCATCGGGTCCAACCTCCCTGCTCAAGCAGGACCATTGTAGAGCACATGGCACAGGGCTGTGTCCAGACAGATCTTGAATATCTCCAGTGAGGGACAGTCCATGACCTTTCTGAGCAATCTGTTCCAGTGGGCAATGACTTGCACAGTAAAGGAGCTCTTCCTCACGTTCGGGTGGAGCTTTGTGTACATCAGTTTCTGTCTGTTGCCCCTTGTCCTATTGCTTGGCACCACTAAGAGCCTGGCTCCATTCCCTTGACACCCTTCCTTCAGATTCTTACAGACATAGATGAAGTTCCCTCAGTTGTCTCTTCTCAAGGCTGAACAGCTCCCTCAGCCTTTCCTCATAAGTGAGGTACTCTACTCCCTTAATCATTTTTGTAGTCCTCCCCTGTACCTGCTTGAGGAGCTCCATGTCCCTCTTGTACTGAGGAGCCCAGAACTGCAGCCTCACCAGGGCTGAGTAGAGGGGTGTGATCACCTTCCTCAACCTGAATTCCCTCCATATTTTCAAAATACCTAAATTTATTTAAGAACAACATAGGTTTAGTTGTGCATTGAACTCCCTAAAGTTAAGCACACATGTTAAAATTGACTCAGAAGATTGAGTTGTGGAGTGACAAGTTTCAGAAGAGATTCTTAGCTGTAACTGCAGTCCTTAAAATTTTGCTTATGGCAGTGGTTCAGTAAAGGTGGCCCATGGGGAAATGCTTGACCTGCTGATGAACAGCTGTCTTGAATAAATTACGCTTTGAAGAAAACAAATTTAGGCTGATGCATGGCAGGCATCAATATCAGAGCAGCTCGCTAGGTTTTATAGGTAAACTTACTGGAACAGAATTTGAAATGTGCTTGAGAGAACGGGTCCTGCTTGCATCAGCACAGTACACTTCCTCATGTGTCAGTAGGGTGAAACTTTGGATCTTAGGGCAACATCTTGAACTTGTTGGTGTTGTCCAGGTTTTCAAAAGACATCTTTAGCTCCTGCAATCTTTAGTTCATTTGAGTGTCTGCCAAAGCACAACACTCTGAAGCTGGCAAATCAGCCATGTAATGCATTAAGAGCTATCACACTAGGTCAGCTTTTACTGGGGAGGCTGGGACAGGGGGAAAACCTTGCTAGTGACTCATCATAATTTCACTTCTTAAAACAAATGTCACTTCTGTGTATTTAATGCTTCTAAATTTATTTCTTCCCTAAATCCCCATTGCTTGGGGAGGTTGGTTGTTTTCAAAAAAAATTATTTACAAAAAGTCTCAAATTCTCTTAATGCTGCTGTCACTATCTGCCTGCAGCCTGCTCATGCTGTTTGAGGGGAAGGGGAGAGAGAGAGGACTTTAAGGTATCTATCACAAAAGGAAAACATCTGAGTATGTTTCTGTGTAAGCTGGTGGCTTCAGCTTCTTGTTTCCCTCTGATGAGGCCAAGACTGCTGGGCTGGTTGCTTATCCTCTTGAGCTGCAACTCACCCAACTACTGCTTTGCTGAGAGTAGACAGTTAGGGTGGGATTTACCAGAACTGTCATGCAAAATGAATCTCTGTGACAGAAGGCCCTTTTCACAAAGTGTAGTGCCAGTGAACCCTTGTCCCTGTTCTCCTTTCACCATCAAATCAGGCACCAAGTTAAGTAAAATGGGTAAAACACTGAAGGTAATTTGGCAGGAATACTTCTGCAAGATCTTTCATTGTGCTTTCTTGCCCTAGGATGTAGAGGGGTTAGGTTTGTGCTTACCTCAATTTCAGAAGGAGAAGCAGCATGAGTAACATTAATTTTGCTTCTAATCATCCTTGGGTACCTTTCATACTTCAGTGCCACTTGGTACAAAATTTCAGACTAGCACATGAGATGCAGAAAGCACAAAGGTAATACAAGAACTACAGGGGACAATTTTAATAATACCTTTTAAATGCTTTGCAGTATGAACACTGAAAAACAAAATGCTACAATATAAATCAAGTAAATTCCTTTAGACTTTCAGGACAAGTTCTACTTAGACAAGGAGCTGATTAGCTTCAAACTAAACTTGTTTCAGGGGAATTTTATAAATCTCTTCTTCCTCCTTCTCTCTACCCTGCTTCTACATCAGTTCTTTAGAGTATACTGGTTGTAATAAAGCTGTTCTGCAGATTTTAAGCTTGAAATTTGTGAGTAAATGACCACTTTATTTTTCAGACACATCATATTTTTCAGGTGAAAATGGCAGTCTCTGAAATATGCACATGACTTTTAGGTCATACGGGCTAAATACTGTATTAACCTTAAATTTCTAGTGATACATGTGAAATGCAAGGAGCAGCCTGTTGGGCTGCAGTCTCTTCTTGGGGAGCAGTTTGCAGCAGGACACCTGCAGCTGTAGAACTGTTGCCTGTTGAGTATCTCATGGCTTTATACTTCTCTATGCCACGTGGATGGATGCAGGAAACCTAATCCTGCATTTGAGAAATGTGGGGATTTGCAGGGTTTTCATCTCTTGTGCCATAAGGGATACTTAGAAATAGCTGCTAAAAATGCTAAATCATCTTCAGCTGTTTAAAAATCACACATTCTAGCATGTTAGTATGGTGATATGGGTTTGTGCAATTGAGTTGCAATGCTGAGCCCAAAAATAGATCCTCAAGAGCTAAAGAAGCTTCAACACATTCAAGTCTTTTCTGAGCATTTTTTCAGAGTACTTGGAATATTCCATTTGCTAGTCATCCTATATTTGAGTCATGCAATACACATGGATAGTCATGAACAGAAGCTGTTGAGATGTCCCTGTGGGAACCTTAAAATGAAGGAGAGAGACCTGTCTCTGGCAGGTTGTCTTCAGTGAATCTCCCTCAGTTGTGCAGTAGCAATAAACCTCACTATTCTTTCAGTGAAACCAAGTCTGTCTCCTTCAGTGGTTTGGACTTTTAAGCTGCTTTCCCATTCCTCTACTTTCTCCCTCACCCTCCGAGAAGAAAAGTGAAAAACTCCACAACTACATTTATGAACAGGGGAAAAGGAGAACATTGATTCATGAGGTCAGTGGAGCTTTGCTGCCAATTCCTAGCGTGTGGGGCTCAGGCTTTAGTGTCACACTGTAGCACAGCACATTGCTAGTGCCAGAGAGCCACTGGGGCTCACTTGATGCAAACAGTGATGCAGCCATGGCCTGAATCCACCTTACTGTGGTGACTGACATTTACGCAGCTGCTTCACAGGGTTTTTTTTAAATTTATTTCAACATCAGTGGCAAGAAGTGGTAACTGTCATACAGCTATACTGTGTACAGTGCAGTCTCCCCTAATGAGGTGACTTTCTCAATTGGTATTGCTTTTTGGTCACTATGGAGGGTACCTTGGAGAAGATGTAATGAGGGAGAAAACTAGGTCACTCATCACTAATCTGCTTCCACTGATCTCGCACTGTCTGCCTGGCTGACTGGGGATGTTACCGTGGCTCAGCATCTAACTGCAGGGCTGCTTCTCTGCCACCATGTCCTGCCTTTAGCTCTGGTCTTGCCATTCCAGACCTTGTGGTGGGGTTAAGAAAGAATTCTCTTTCTTGGAAAACTGTCAGGTGTAGCACATAAACAAAAGGAAATTAATAGATGTTGTCGTGTCTTGATCCCAACTAGCAACCAAGAACCATGCAGCCGCTCACACACTGCCCCACCAATGGGATGGGTAAAAGCCAGAAAAACTCATGGGTTGAGATAAAGACAGTTTAATAGAGAAAGCAAAAGCTGCACACACAAGCAAATCTAAACAAGGAATTAATTCACTGCTTCCCATGGGCAGTAGGTGTTCGCCATCTCCAGGAGAGCAGAGCCCCAGCACATGGAACAGTGACTTGGGAAGACAAACGCAATCACTCCAGATGACCCCACTTCCTCCTTCTTCCTCCCACCTTATATACTGAGCATGATGTCATATGGTATGGAATATCCCTTTGATCAGTTTGGGTCTGTCCCAGCTGTGTCTCCTCCCAACCTCCCATGCACCTCCAACTTCCTTGTCAGTGTGGCAGTGAGGAAAGCAGCAAAGGCCTTGACTCTGTGTAAGCTCTGCTCGGCAATCACAAAAACATCTCTGCATTATCAACCCAGTGCCCTGCACAAATCCTAAACATATCCCCATACTAGCCGCTGTGAAGAAAGTTAACTCCAGTTCAGCCCAAACCAGCACAGATGTATATCTGGAATGAGATTTCCATCACATCACAGCTGGCCAGTTACTGTTATTTGCATTCAACACAATCATTATTTATTGTAACTGTTGTTTTGATTCCCTCTTTAAAGGGAAGAAACTGTCCTTGAAAGACAGTGCTGATGAAAAGGGTGAAGAACACCTGCAGTTTGTGTGGAGAGCAGCATTTGTATGTTTTAACATACTGCTTTAAGTATTTTTAAGCTATCAGGTCCTGTGCTGTTGTCCAGTTTTCATTACTTCTCTATCACATGAACTTAGAGTACCCATAGCTTTGTTGGCGTTTGTTTTTCCTGTGCCTCCTTATAAATAAATAAATAAAGTGGCCTCAATAAGTTTAGGCTTTAAATGACAAGCTAACCTTTATCATTCATGCATCATTGAAATGTATTTCCTAAAGAAGACCTGAACAGAAAAAACAACTCTTAAAGACAGCAGTAACTAGGAGAAGGTTGCTGTCTATTTTTTTATCTTCTGTAGGCTTGTCTTGTGTTTCTGTAACTCCTTGAAAAGCAGTCTCTCCTCAAGACAGTTGTAGCCAGTACTAACATCTGTCTTCATAATCTAGCAATGCTGCATGAAGACATTTGTAAAGACTCAAAAGGGAACAACTACAAAATAGCCTTAGATGCTACCAAACATTTTAAAAGAGCTGCCAATTGCTTCTATTTCCACTAGGTCCTGCCTCACCAAGACCACAGCATAGTCTAGACACATGCCTTGTGGCTTTGGAGCTATTCAGTCAATTTTCAAATATCAAGGAAGAAAACAAAACCGAAAGGGAATTTTCTTCAGAAGAGAGATGACAGCCTCTGCAACATAATGTTATTTATAGTGTACTAATGTAACAAAAGGTAACGAAGCCACTGGGGAATTGTAAGCAGTAACAGTAAATGTTCTGATTACACCTACTTGCTCAGTCGTATAGTCTGGGACGCTGCCAACAGAGCTTCATTAGACTCATCTCAACCACAGGCACAAGCTAGGGCACACCCATAGTGATACCTCACTTATTTTAGTGGAAACTCCCATGCCTTGGGAAATTACGGGACTTGCCCTACTCATCTACCTCTCAAACCAGTTCCTGCAGCCCATGGCAGAGACAAGTCTGTACCATCGTGCCTGGGGATACCGTATGCTCCTCTGGCTTCTGTTGCCTTTCTGGCAGACGTCATGCACATGGACTGCTGATACACACTCAGCATGGTGCGTGGCCCAGCTGCTTTTATCTGGCCCACACTGCTGCATCTGACCAGCTGACAGGGGCCATTGGCAGAATTAGAAGTTACCCTTAGCTCCTGGATCTCTGTAGCACACACATGCTCCCACCGCACCGTGTGGGTCCCAGAGAGAGGCAGTGGCCAAACAGCTTGAGCTGTTCCCTAAGCACTGTACAGCTAACATTAAGAAAGCAAATCACTGTATCTTCTACCAGTATATTTCTATCAGACAGATTTATATCAGTAGATCTAATCAGGAGGTTAATTTTGACTGAACTTATAAGAAACTAAAGCTTTAGGTGCCTAGTAAGATTAAATTGAGCCTGTTGGAAACACCTTGTAAGCAGAGGTGTGTTGCATTCACTTCTGTTATGAATGTTTTATCCACGGAGCTGTTATGGTCCCTCATAGTCAAGTTCAGCTATACTTTACATGCTTAAAACAAGCTAAAACTTTAGGTGCCTAAGAATAGCCTGAGCCTGTTGTAAACACCTTGTAAGCGAAGGAGTGTTACAGTCACTCCTATATTATGAATGTTTTATTCACAGAGTTATTATGGTCCCTCACAGTCAAGTTCACAGAATTGTTATGGTCCCTCATAATCAAGTTCAGCTACACTTCACTTACTGGAAACCAGGTAAAGCTTTAGGTGCCTGCTGAGATTAAACTGAGCCTGCTGTAAGCACCTTGTAAGCGAAGACGTGTTACATTCACTTCTATAGTATGAACGTTTTACTCAGAGCCATTGTGGTCCTTCATAGTGACGTTTGCCCATACTTCACTTACAAGTAGATCTGGGCAAAGGTATGGGAGTATAGTAGTAGAGACGTGGGAGTGTATTAGCAGAGGCTTAGGGACAGGAGTGTTTTCTCTCAGTGACGAACAGGAGTGTAAGCAGGGAAAGTTTCGCTTTAAC
>NW_008691104.1:20058-22216 GCF_000695815.1 Acanthisitta chloris | reverse complement strand
ACACTCCTTTGGATGCAGCCCAGGATCACACACTGCACACACTGCAGCTCGAGCTTTTCGGGAAGAATCAACTCTTTTGACCTGCTGCCCACACTCCTTTGGATGCAGCCCAGGATCACACACTGCACACACTGCAGCTCATGGTGAGCTTTTCGTCCACTGTCACAAAATCATGGTCTCTTCTCATCTGGCTATCACCCAGAGTTCCCATCAGGAAGGTAGGTAGGTGCCCTGGGCTCGCAGGCTCTGCACATCTCTTATCCCCCAATTTCCTACTCCCCCTGGTACCCTCCATCTGAAGACAGTGTCTGAGTCAACCAGCTCGCTCAGGGGCAGAGCTCACTCTTGTTTTGGCCCTGCTGGGAAGTGTATAGATGTGGAACTAACTGCAAAGAGCTTGAGCTGGCACAGGAGTGTTTGTGTTTGAGCCTCAGAGGTTTGTCTCTTCCTAAGCTGTGGCTTCAGGCTGTCTGCTGACCTGAGAAGGGAGTTCTACCCCAGTTCACATCTCGTCATCCTCACCAGCATGGCTGCGTTTGCCTTGAAATGAGAATTTCCCAATCACACATGCCACCCAGGATATCCTACTTCCAGCTCAGCCATGAGGTCCTCAGGTCAGGTCTGGATTTTTCCACTCCCTTGAGCTGGTGCCTGCTCTTGCTGGAGCTCCCTCTGGTCTGGCTCAGCTATCCTGGGGTTGCTCCAAGCAATTTTGCATTAAAAATGAAATATCCCAGTGATTTTTGTAATCTTTTTTTTTTTCCCCACAAAGCATCTTGGATGCATCCGCTGGGAAAGCAACCACCACAGCCTGGCACTGCAGGAAAGGAGGTCAGGACCATGGCTACGTAAAGGTGTTTCAGGGGCTTTTGGGGTGCATCCTTCTCCACCAGGAGAATCCAAGGGTTTCGCTGGACCCTGTCTCTGATGCATTTGTGCTCTTCCCTCTTTGCAGAGAGTGAAGGCATGTGTGGAGGTGAGTCAGTGTAGTATGAGGGATAGACTTGGGATCTGCCAGCCTTGGCATGACCTTCAGCTCTTGGAGAGACCCAGGCCTGCACTACAACACCCTGGATAACTCACTGCAATACCAACTCACACCTCTTCCAAAATGCTTCCTGCCCTGTTTTGTGAAAAAAAAAACAAACTAGGAAGAAACAACCATTCTGTTTTCCAGGAAGAAATTTAATTAGAAGGAATTAAGAGGTATAGTTTATACTTTAATTTAATGTGATGAAAAAAAAGGATTAGCTCCCACTCTCTCCTACCCAAACCCCAGCCTGGCCTCAAATTGCATCTGGGAGCCACGGCAGGGAAATGCTTCCAGGAACAAAAGGGAGAGAAATTCCCCCCCAGATTTACGGTCTGAGAAGCAGAACTTGCAGGTTGGCCTTATTTTATGTCACACCGAGTCCCACAGACGTGACTTCCCACTTGCCTAGGAATGGGCTGAAAACTAATGGCTTTGGCTGCTTTTGGAGGTCACTTGTGTGCTCAGGTGCTGCTTGGGGTCACTGAGGTGTAGGTGGTGAAGTGTGCTCAGACCTGCAGGGAGTGTGTGCTTGTCCCTGCAAGGTGGAGCTTTCCCTCCCAGGTGTTTTCCCCTTTTTTGGCCTTTTTTTTTTTGGTGAGGGTAAGAGGAACATCATGCAGAAAGGACTGGGAAGGATCTAGCTGCAGGGTCTCTTGTGCCACCATCCAGTCAGCTGGGTGGAATGCTCTGCTTAGTGCTCCCTGCCCCAACCCTTCTCTGCCACAGACAGGGCATGGCTCATGAGATATGCAGATGCTACCCCTGGAAATTCCTCCCTCCCCAAAAGGCCAGAAGACCCCATTCCAGGTGACCAGGATATAAACTGAAAGGACTTGTATAGATATGATGGCAAAGGCCATCAATGAAGTTTAACTCGTGAAGTTTAACAAACTGAAGTGCAAGGTCCTACATCTGGGCCATGGCAATCTCAGGCACAGCTACAGGTTGAGTGGGGAAGGAATTGAAACCAGCAGTGAGGAGAAAGACTTGGGAGTGACAGTGGATGAGAAGCTCATCATGAGCTGCAGTGTGAGCTCAGCCCAGAAAGTCAATGGAATCCACTCCAAAGCAATGTGGGCAGCAGGTCAAAAGAGGTGATTCTTCCCCTCTGCTCTCATGAGACCC
>NW_008691104.1:8530-19239 GCF_000695815.1 Acanthisitta chloris | reverse complement strand
CAACCTGGCCTGGAACACTTCCACGGATGGAAGAGCCACAGCTTCTCTGGGCAACCTGTGCCGGAGCCTCACCAGAAGCTTTGTCTCATCACACCCTCCAAAGGCAGACAAACAAACAGCCTTTAACCATCTGAACATTTTTTGATTGAATTTTAACTGGAGAGATGGAATTGGAAAGAGAAAGAGCCCAAGACGCTCCTGTCCTCCTCTCCACTATACCTAAATTACATTGACCATCTGTGGTGGGTTGACCCTGGCTGGATGCCAAGTGCCCACCAAAGCTGCTTGATCACTCCCCTCCTCAACTAGACAGGGAAGAAAAATATAAGGATAGGCTTGTAGGTCAGGACAAGGGCAGGGAGAGGTCACTCACTGGTTGCTGTCACAGTCAGGACAGACTCCACTTGGGGACACTCATTGTATTACCCATCAAATCAGAGTGGGATAATGAGAGAGAAGCCCAAATCTTAAAACATCTTCTCCCCATTCCTCCTTTCTTCCCAGGCACAAGTTCACTTTGGATTTTCTCTCCCTTCTCTCCTCCAGTGGCACAGGGGGACAGGAATGGGGCTGCAGTCAGCTCATCACATGTGGTCTGTGCTACTCCTTGCTCCTCAGGGAGAGGACTCTTCACACTCTCCATTGTGGGCTCCCTCTGTGAACTTCTCCTTCCCATGGGCAGCAGTTCTCCACAAACTGCTCCAACCTGGATCCCTTCCACAGGGTCAGTCCTTCACAAACAGGCTGTGTGCCAGCGTGAGTTCCTTCCATGGGATCACAATCCCTGCCAGCAAACCCGCTCCAGTGTGAGCTTTTCTTCCTACAAGGCCACGGGTCCTGCCACAAGCTGCTCCAGCACAAACTTCCTACAGAGTCAGAGCTTCCTTTGGGCATCCCCCTTCCATCCAGGGAGTAGCAACCATATTTTTCCCTTTAACTTCTGTACCATTATCTTTTTATCCTCAACCATCTTCCCACCCCCCTGCTCTGGTGTGGGGTCTTCTTCACTGAGAATTGCACTTGGAGGAAAGGACTGCATGAAGAGGTAGTGCTATTTAGGTTGGACAAAGATGCAGAGTCCTTCCTGGGGTGTGCGGAAGGTTTATTTGTTCTAGTCACACTAAGAGTTTTATTCTTGCTTCTTGTTTCTCCTGGCAGAGCAGGAGCTGAATAAAAGTACCTCTCTGTCTCAACAGTTTGGGTCTTCAATAAATAGGCATAGGTCCAAACAAAAATGTCCTGACAGGAGAGCACAGGGAGAGCTGCTTTGGAAGATGTTCCAAGAGACCTTGATTTAAAGTGATCTGAGAATCTCCAGGATGGTTTGGGTTGGAAGGGACCTCAAAGCTCATCTCATTCCAGCTCCTGCCATGGGTGGGGACACCTTCTACTAGACCAGGTTGCTCCAAGTTCCATCCAGCCTAGCCATCCAACCATGATCCTGAGCATCCTGGATAGAGGGAATCTGCTGAGTGGAAAAGATCTAGAGGAGATTTTCCAATAGTGATAGGCTTTCAGTGTGAAAACCCATGGATGGAGTGGGATGAGGTAGAGGAGAGCAAGAGACACCCCTTGATGGCATCAGCATCCCTGATGGGATTCTGGTGGCTGCAGGGATAGCTGGTGCTGGTGACCAGCCCTGGAGCCAGGAGGAATTAACGGGCCACCCAACACAGCTCTGTGCTGATTAGGTAGCTTGGGAGGAAGGAAAGGTGTTCTCCTCCAGTTTCAGCGCTCCCTGGCTCTCCATTTCATTCCTGTCCACAGAAGTGTAAAGAAAGTGCTGGTTTTCTGTTTGACTCTCTTAGGCTGTAAAGTGGGAGCTCATATTAATGGGATCCTTGTCTTCTGGAGTCCAAATGAAGGGTGAGAGAGCAGCGAAATACTGTTCTATTGTGCTGTGTTTTGTACCTGCTGGTGGGAGCCACCAGGAGCTGTGTGGGAATGTGCCTAAAATGTGTTATTTTGTTAAAATGTCACTTTCTCAAGTATCATGGGCTGTGTTTGCATGGGGCTTGTGGGCTCTCCATGTGCGACTGTGGAGAGCAGTGGGAACACGGGACCACCCGAAGGCATCCAGCTGCTTCCAGCACTGGGAGGCATGTGTGAACTTCCACTGCTGCTCTCAGCATGTGCTGCCACCTGTGCTGGGCTCTGTGGGGAGCCACACCTTTTCCTCTCCCACTGTGGACCCTGACACCTTCACGTACCCTCAGTGTTCCCAGCAGGGATCAATCCCTGTGGACCTGTGTGTTTATATGTGATCAGCTCCAGCTCCTCTGGCTGGAGGTAGTTGTCTTAGGGGTCTTATGGTTGTTTGGTTTTTTCTTCCTGTAACAGCAATCAAAGTGTCAGGTATGGCACTAGCATTTGTCTGGCCAAGGACATCAACATCTTGATCTTCTCAAGAACTAGTGCATCTTGTAAGCACGTTGGCTGCCCCAGTCAGCCTTGGGTGTGGAGGAACCATGGTCTGGCAGGTTGGTTGGGAACACAGGAGCTTTTCAGGTAGCTCTTTGCTGTGCCTCAGCCTTAGCTCCTGATCCAGGAATGTTCCTGCCTTGCAGTTCTTCTGACCCAATGGTGATAGCAGGGATCTTCTTCCTAACTTCTGGCAGCTGCAAACTGGATATAGAATCCCAGACTAGTTTGGGCGGGAAGGGACCTTAAAGATCATCTCATCCCACACCCTGCCATGTGCAGAGATGCCTTCCACTAGACTGGGTTGTTCCAAGCCCCATCCAACCTGGCCCTGAACACTTCCAGGTTATGGGTTTCCAAGCCAGAGCTCAGAGTGAAAGAAAGACTTGCGCCAGAAGGAATGAATCTGTGGGGATGATAAGCTGGACAGCTCTGCAGAGCAGGAGGAGCAGGGTGGCGTTGAGAGCAGCCAGATACCTTCTTTGGGCTAAGGACTGTTCTGTTTGCTGTGGCTGGGGCCCTGGGGTGGCTTGGGTCAGTGTGCTGCAGTGGCAGGAATGAGGACAGGCTCAGATAGGATAAGTGATATGTTGCCTTTAATGCTAGCGGGAACAGAAATGGCTCAGGGAAGCTGAGACAACATTTCTGGAGCAGTGTAAGGCTTCTTAAACAACTTCCTGATTGCTTTGACTGCTTGATCTTACAGCCTGAGAATGGTCCTAGTATTACTCCTTTGGAGTTCGTTTCCCAAGACATCCTGAAAAGCAGGGAGTGAAAAATCAGAGCAAACCTGGCATGTATTTTGAGCTGTGCTGAGTTCTCCCTCACATCCCATCAGCTCTTTGAACCTGCTGTGACAGCTGAGGCCACTGGAAAAACTCCTCCTGACCTCAGGGGGCTTTGAAGCCACCCATAATTAGTGCTGAACTTAAAGGCATGACCAAAGGTCCATTTTGGTAGCAAAGCTCCCAGTGGCTCCAGGGAGAGGCTTGATCCCAATGTGGCTGTGGGTTCTGGGGATGGAGAAACCATGTTCACCACCACTGCTGGATGCCCCCAAGCTCTGTGCCACCCACAGCCTGACAGCAAGGCAAGGAGAAGCACCTCATTTTCAAGTCTTTAGGGTGGATCAGGCTTTCCAACCCATGGCTGGTCTCCAGTCCTCTTTCTGGAGTGTTTGTGGCAGACCCCAAGCATCACTTTTTATTTCCTTTGAGCTCTACAACAAGAAGTGTGGTTAGAAATTTTCTTCAATGGGGAAAGTTTCTTGTCTCGGGCCAAGTGCAGAAATGTGGAATGGATTTGGATCAAACTTACTTTTTCTTTCGGAATTTTATTGGAAGCAAAAAAAAATGCAAAAAAAAAGCACCTCAGGCAAGAGCTGAAGCATGGAAAATTTTATCCCGAAAGGTGGATGCTTTGTGATATTATGAGCGTGTGAAAACAGGTGGCTAAACTGAAATGGTTTTACAGTTTGAAGTACAGAGGGTGCTACCAAAAACCTACTATAAATCCTAGAGTGAACTCTTCTTGAAAGGCAGAGGTAGAAGAACAGGCCATCAGCAAGTAACCTGAACCACTACCAAACCCACAGGCGGCTGCAGAGCCGCAAAGGGAGCCAAGCAAAATGAGGAGAGGCTTTCTGAGAGGTCAGCGAGGGAGCCAAACCCAGGCACAGGCTTTAAACTGAGGCTCAAAAACTACACCCCAGTGACTGGTATCTGGCTGGGACAAATTTTACTTGCAGCACCTGATCCAAGACCTGCTTGAGTCAGTGGGAAGTGCTCTGTGAGCTCCTCAATGTGTTGGATCAGGGCCTGAAACACGCAAGCCAGGAGGAAAAATGTGTGAGGATGGTGCTGCAGCACGTTGCAGGGTGGAGGAAGGGAATTATTTGTGATAGGACAAGGTGGAATGGCTTTAAACTGACAGAGAAGAGGTTTAGATTGGAGATTGGGAAGAAATTCTTCCCTGTGAGGGTACTGAGAAACTGGCACAGATTGTCCAGAGAAGCTGTGGCTGCTCCATTCCTGGGAGGGATCCAGGCCAGGTTGGATGGGGCTTGGAGCAACCCGGTCTGGTGGAAGGTGTCCCTGCCTTTGGCAGTGGGTGGGATGACACTGGGTTTCTATCCTTCTCTTCACATACAGCTTTTTTCCCTGTGCACTCATGAGCTGAAAAGAATCTACTTTTGCCCTTTTGCCTTATCTTTTTTCCACAGCAATGCAGGACCCTCCAGAACATGCCTTGGGGCACTCAGCTCATCCCCATGGCTAAGCCACAGAGCCCTGCTAAGAAAACAAGCACTGGGAAGAATCCACATTTGTGCAGACCTGATGTAGACCAGTAAGGACCTGCCAGGGAATGAGGTGCTCCTCCCAGTCCCCTAAATGCCTCAGGTCCCACCAAGCTGCTCCCAGAGGAGAGGACAGTGGTGCTCCAGCTCACTGCCTCGCTCCGGGTTGGGTTATTCGTGGATGGCTCTTAGGCTCTCTGGGTCACAGGAATGAGCTGTTTTCTCTTGCATTACTCAAGTGTAAGTGTGATTATGAAGTGTTAGGATATATGGTCTACAGAGTTTTACAGCTGTGTCTTAAAGGCCTCATAACAAGGGAAAAAACCCATAAGAGGGGGCTTAACCTGGGTGCCAGGAGTACAGTCAAACAAAGGAAGGAGTACAATGGCAATGCTAACTAAATCCCCCAGAGAGAAGGGGGAGGAAATGACCTAACTCCCAGCACTGTCACAGGCTGGGTCTTACCCAGGGACAAGTCAGAGGCAGAAGAGAGTGATCAGGCATTGGAATGGGCTGCCTAGGCAGGTGGTGGATTCACTGCCCTTGGAGGTTTTCAAGATGAGACTAGATGTGGCACTTAGTGCCATGGTCTAGTAACCATGGCAGGGTTGGACTTGGTAATCCTGGAGGTCTTTTCCAACCTGGTTGATTCTATGATTCTATGACAAAGCCTTAACTCCTCCTCTCACCCCTGCCACAGAGCAGGTGGGTGTCCTTGCCTTGCCACGAGAGCCAGGAGGAGCATGCCAGCCATGGAGAAGGTTGCTTGAACACTGTGGTGCATGGAAGCCTTCAAAGAAGGTCTCAACCAAGATGAGGAGTTGTAGCCTGCAGAGCTTTGTCCTAAGTATTACCATTATTTATTCTCACATTAGACAACAGATCTTTTAGCTACCTACAGAGGAAGTTGGTCCCAAGTGTTGCTCTGTAACATCATACAAGAACATGGGTGCAGGCTCCGTGCCCTCACCTGTGGTAAAGCAGAGTATGCTGGCAAATCTAGTGGCCAAATGATGGGCTCCGTGGGAACCTGTGAGGGCTTCCTCCAGGTCCTGGGTGTAGGTGGGGTTAGCAGGTGTCTGGACTGTAAAGTTTTGCTTCAACCTTGGTTCTCACATCCCTCTGGAGATCTCCAGGCCTTTTGTTCATGATTTGGCTTCAGGCTTGGCTTTTTCCTTCAAACCAATCCAACTGGAAAGTGTTTAGGAACTGCCAGCCCTGCTGTCCTACATTTCCTCTGTTCAACACAGTATCCCCCATTCCCTTTGAGTTTTGGGAGTTATTTAGGCGAGGTGATAGTTTCTGGTCATAGCCATAACCTCAGCACCTGTGGTGGTGTAGGTACAGCCACTGGAGATCACTCCAACTCCACCAGCCAAGTTTTTTCTGAGGTACATAGGAGTGGAGGAGACTTTTTTGCATGATGCCAGTCTGGGCTACTGGATTACACAGCTCCATCCAGGCCAGCTCAGAATCCAGATAAGTTTAGATCAGACATCAGGTCCTGCCAAGACTTGCAGATTAAAGCAGTAAGAGAACTGGCATGGGAGGACCATTCCCTACATTGGCTTCTTCTCCAGTTCTGTAGCACATCTCAATTTGGGTAAGGTCATCTCCCTTCTAGCACTTGGATTTGAGTGGTTGGAAACTCATCTCTGTGGGACAAGTGTGGAGCTAGGGCTTGCAGTGATTGCCAGCAGAGATTATTAGGAATGGTAGAGAAGGTAAAGTGCTAAGACTGATTATTTCTGCATCTGTTGGAGACAGGCTTCTTCTCCAGTTCTGTAGCACATCTCAATTTGGGTAAGGTCATCTCCCTTCTAGCACTTGGATTTGAGTGGTTGGAAACTCATCTCTGTGGGACAAGTGTGGAGCTAGGGCTTGCAGTGATTGCCAGCAGAGATTATTAGGAATGGTAGAGAAGGTAAAGTGCTAAGACTGATTATTTCTGCATCTGTTGGAGACAGATCAGCTACAATTGTCTTTGTCTCTCTTGGAGAGAGACTCAAGGACCTGACCTGGAGTGACTGGACAAGGGGGAATGGCTTCCCTCTGACAGAGGGCAGGGATAGATGGGGTATTGGAAAGAAAATCTTCCCTGGGAGGGTATTGAGGCACTGGCACAGGTTGCCCAGAGAAGCTGTGGCTGCTCCATCCCTGGAAGTGTTCCAGACCAGGTTGGATGGGTCTTGGAACAACCTGGTCTAGTGGAAGGTGTCCCTGCCCATGACAGCGGGGTGGAACTGGATGAGCTTTAAGGTCCCTTCCAACCCAAACCACTTATGATTCGATGATTCTCCTGTATTTTTGGCCTTCAGCACATTCTCCACATTTCCTACATGTATTTGGCAGTGGAAATGCCACACCACATTTTGTAGCATTAATTTGGCTTTTCCCAAATTAAAAATGGTCCTTACAGACTCATTTGTGGTCCCACTAATGCACTATCTGGAGTAGAAAGTGAAAACATCTTGTCACCACAATGAGTAAGGAACCAGGGTAGGGTTTTGTAGCTGACAAAGCTGATCCACCATGCTCTGCAGATGGGAAAACTAATTGTTCCATATTTTCATCAGGTCTTTTTTTTTTTCCCTGATGTCTAAAATGGGCTTTTATTCAAGGACTTAAAAACTGTGTGGATGTGGCACTTGGGGCCATGGTTCGTGGTGGGCTTGGCAGTGCTGGGGGAGTGGTTGGACTTGATGATTTTAGAGGGTTTTTCCAACCTAAACAATTTCCAATGTAAACAATTCCATGATTCTGTGTACAAACCCTGGCTGTGTTTCCAGCCCCACAGCTGGCCACTCCTCTGGAGCTCAGAGTCTGGGAAGGACAACCCAGCCATGCTTGTTCTGTGTGGAAACCCCTCCCTGGTGAGGGCACACACTGGACACTCTGGAGTGTCCAATTCCTTGTAGTTACCTAGAGGAAAAGCTGCTTTTGCCTTCCTTTGGCTGCCTTAGGAGCCAGGCCCTTTTTCTGAGGTGAGGAAAGGTGCTCTCCTGGTGCAGCTCCTCACACTAGCACCCAAGGAATCAGCATGAGGTCAGAAGGTGAAAGGATAGGTGCAAAAGCCCCAGAAACGAGGAGTTTCAGGGTGACAAAGTGGCTGTGGGTTAGAGTTCCCAGCTTTGTTGCTTCCTAAGGGAAAGAAAGGAATGCTCAGGCCTGAGCAAAGCCCCTCCTGGAGGATACATTTCCTGGGAACTCTCACTTTGGTGGCTGTGAAATCCATACATTTTTTTTCTTTAGGGCTGGCAAACTCCAGCCAAGCTGTTGTAAGGTTGCTCTTGGGTAAATGAACGAAGGTAAAACCAACATGGGCAGGTGAATCAGCACCAGGTGCCTCCTTTTCGGGGGTGTCTGTGAACCCTCTGCCAGGGAAATCCAGTCAAGAGGCAGGAGGCAACGTCTTGTCGAGCTGTGGCTCACAAATCCATCAGGAATTTCATTCCAGAAGGAGATAGCAGCATTTCCCATGGCTGTCAGCAGCATTCTTCAGGTCACACTGCTGCATAAAGGAGTGTTAGAACCTGGGACTTTAAACTAAACAGATTTCCTCTAGGAAACACACACAAAATCGTGTTGCTTCTAAAGTTACTTTAGAGACATTTGCCCTGAGAACTATTTCTCCCTGGAAAAATAAATTCACAGGATGTAATTAAACCAGTTGTATGCGTGCACTGCACTGGGCCCCGTTAAGTGCTTCACCAAATGCACCCCTGACTGAAGGAATGAAAGGAAGCTTTGTTGGGGTCTGTTAATGACAATCTGAGTTAATTAGCAAATGAGACACTGTCAGTTCGATAAGGCTGTGATAAGGCTGAGGTTGCAGCACTCACCTTTTGGCTCATCTGTGCTGTCCAAGGTCTCTGGAAAGCTAAAGAACATTTGACTTGTTGAACCCTGAGCTGATAAAGGCAGTGGGAATCAGGTTCCACACCCCATGGATTCCGGCAAGAACCAGGTGCTGATTCCTGGTTTTCATCTGCTTTTCTTGCCATTTACTTTGGATTTAGCTTTTAGTTAAAGAAACAAAAGTAAGAGGCAACTGCACTGTGTTAGAGTTTAACTTTCATGCTTTGGGGAACAAAGTCCTAAGAAGTTTGTATTGATCCATGGAGATAGTAATTCTCTCATAGAACCATAGAATCTATGATTCTCTGGTTCTCTGCCTCATTCCAGTAATGTGTAGTAAATCTCCTTGAGACCTTATTGCCCTCTATAACTCCCTGACAGGAGGTTGTAGTCAGGTGGAGGTTGGCCTCTTCTCCCAGGCAACCAGCAGCAGGACAAGAGGGCACAGACTCAAGCTCTGCCAGGGGATGTTTAGGCTGGATATTAGGAAGAGATTTTTCATGGAGGGAGTAATCAGACATTGGAATGTGCTGCCCAGGGAGGTGGTGGATTCACTGTCCCTGGAGGTTTTCAAGATGAGCCTGGCTGTGGCACTTAGTGCCATGGTCTAATAACCACGGTAGGGTTGGACTTGATGATCTTGGAGGTCTTTTCCAACCCGGCTGATTCTATGATTCCTCATCTGCCTTTCCAAAATGCCAGGCTACAACACTCCTTTCCTGCCTGAAAAAGGCTCCTTGAGGCTGTGGAGATGCTGCAGCCTGATGCCAAGCCGGAGGGTAGCTTGTAGCTTTTTCCCTCATGTGTTTTCCTGCTTTTTGGAGGAAAGCGAGGCAGCCTGCTCCAACAGGATTTATATCCGAGCCCAAATATTCTGGGGAGGCTGTTCTGTCTCCCCTTCCCTCTTCTACCACCACGAGGACTGTGGAATGGGATACTCCTGACCCGAGGAAGGGATGCTAGTGGTAGTAAGGTGGTCTGAGACAGCCTGACATACATCTCCATACATTCCTTATGTGGCCACCAGAGTTTATTGCCCCTGACTGGGCACCTTTTGGGCTTAAATTTGATTAGGCCTTTGTATTCTTTCTCAGTAGGGACACAAGCTTAAAGCAAAGAAAGCCCTTCCAAGCCAAAGCATTCTAGGATTCTAAAAACTAAAATTGCACCTTTCTAGCCAGAGTAAAAGCTATGGAATGGTTTTTATTGCTGTCCTGATGGCAAATAAAACACTTTTATGTTCTTCAGGCACAGCTCAATGTATTTTCTGTGTCGCTCTCAAGCACAGCAGGTGACATGTCTAATGTATCTCCACTCTATGACCTCTCTTTGAGTGTAGAAATAGCAACTTAGGGTCATTTGTTGAAAGGAATCACTGGTGGGAGAGAGGCTGTAAAAAGGATCAGCAGAACAGGCAACACTATTTTGTCATAGAATCATGGAGCAGTTTGGGTTGGAAGGACCTTAGAGCTTATGTTGTTGCACCCCCTGCCATGGGCAGGGACACCTTCCACTAGCTCAGATTGTTCCATAACCCATCCAACCTCGGCTGGGACACTTCCAGGGATGGGGGAGCCACGATGCCACATTACATGTCCTGCAGCCTACAGAAAGCTGAGCTCAGGGTTCATAATTAGCACCATGAAGCACTCAAGCTTTGTCAACTATCTCTGTTTTGTGTTGGAAGGAACCTTAAACATCATCCAGTTCCACACCCATGCCGCAGGCAGGGACACCTTCCACTAGCCCAGCTTGCTCCAAGCTCCATCCAGCCTGGCCTTGAACGCTTCCAGGGATGGGGAGTCCACAACCTCTGCAAGCAACAAGACTGGAAGCTGATTTTTGGAAACTGAAACATTTGAAATAGCCTGTCTGGAGCCACTTCCAATGAAAGAAAGAGACAAAATAAGCAGAGAAAAATTATCTGAAATACCTTGAAATAGAACCCCCTTTCCCTGGGAGCAAGAGGAGGTGGTTAAAAGTGTGGAGTGGAGAGTTAATTTTCATTCCTTAATTCGCTCTGCTACCAGGAGTGGAAGGCAGGCCAGGAACGCTGGCTGCGTGTCGCAGCTGCGGCATCACCACTTGGAGCGGGGAAAACAACCAGGGAAATGGTTTATGTTCACACCCCACC
>NW_008691104.1:253-8504 GCF_000695815.1 Acanthisitta chloris | reverse complement strand
GCTGCTGCCTGGAAACACGCTCGTAATTCCTGTGCCCCTCTTGCCCAAAGACACCTTTCTGCATGTAATTGTTTGAAACCCGCAGTGCGTTTGCATTCCCTCCGCGGAAATCACGGCTCAAAAGGACTTTGGAGTTCCTTTTTTTAGCATTGGGATTGGAGTAGCGGGGAGGTCAGTCTCGCTTTGTTTAGTTTTCTTGAATTCCCCCTCACCAGAACAGCACTGGGGCTTCTCTTCCCCTTTTTGATTCTCCTAAGGTTCAGTTCAATAAATACACATCCGGCTCCTTCGGAGTTGGAGTCTGGCTTAATGAAATTGTGTGAGGCACTTCCAAGAGAAGGATGTTTATTTTTCTCTGCTGATTCAGTAAGGCTGGTCCAGGTCTTGTGTGCCCAGAGAGCTGTTCCATAAAGAGACCCTTGTGCCTGCAGCAGGGACACTGGGGCAGCCGGTAAGTGCCTGCACTCACTCAACACTGGGATTCTCTTCCTGCAGAGCTGGTGGGTGGGCAGCTGGATTCCAGGGAATTTCAGGGGGGTAAAAAAAGCATGCTAAGAGCACAGTGTTAAGGTGGGAAAGTCAAGCACTTGCAAGGCAGAAATAGCCAGAGCTGTCTGGAGTGCAGGCTTAATTCATCTGTTTATGGGAGTACATTATGGAGCAGTCTCCTATTTTCCCATGTTCCTGTGCTTGTTGTTCAGTTCATGGTGTTTCCTACCTTTTGACAAAACTCATCCCCTTTGCAATGTGCTTCTCTATAGGTGTCCAACACCACAGAGCTCCTAATGCCTGATTCTGGATGGATGCATTGGTGAAGTGGAGCAGCTCCAAAACACAGCCTCTGAGGGAAGTGGAGGTACAGATGCCACCACAGGGGCCTCAACGAGTGTTTTATCACTACTGCAGGATTCTGACTATTACTCAATGCTGATAACACCAAACGTTGCATCAGGTCTCACTTGGGACATCAGTCCCAAGTCACTGGGAGCTGCATCTCTGGGCATGAATCTAGACTGCCTAAAGTGTCTTGATGGGTTGGACTGGATGGTCTCTATAGGTCCCTTCCAACCCATCGCATTCTATGGTTCCTATGGAATATTCACTGATGGGTTGGACTGGATGGTCTTTACATGTCCCTTCCAACCCCAACCCATTCTGTGGTCCCGATGGAGTATTCACTGTTTGACTTCTCTGTGTGTCAGAAGACCAACACTGGTTTGGGACACTTTGCATCTTTAAAGCCCAGCAAGGTGCAGCATGGATGGACTGATGCAGAAAATTTGGATGCATTCCAGTGCCAGGAGTTCAGGGTGATTCCTGTTCCCTTTGGGTCTGGCACTCAATGTTCACAGAACAAATCATATTCTTTGCCTGAGAGACCTTCAGCCAAAGCCACCAGGCAGAGCAGTGTCATAACAGCAATAAGTGTTGGGAAATCAGGAATTCACACTCTCCTCACCCATAATACACATTCTGAAATTGACTTGGCAAAGCATCAGATTAAAAGCAACCCAAATATTTAGTTCTTTCATTTTGGCCTTCCCATTCACAATTTACAGGTTTCTACCCAGTGATGAAGCCCACAGTGTATTTTGGAATGAAGGCTGAGTGCCTTGTGCAGCACCTCTGGCCCCGCTTTCCATGACTCATAGGAGGGGTAGGAAATCTCCATCTTCCCATTGAAACAGTGTCTCAGGGAGCATTGGAGTTGCCTTGTATTTGACTTTTTTGCCTAGGAGCTAAGATTTTCAAGGTCCTCAGCTATGGTGCTAGCAAAGTGAAGGACATACATTCCCTTATTATCCAGCAGCTTGTGTCATGGTCTCTTTTTTTCTCTTACTGGGGATTAATTTTGGTCCCACTACAGCAGCATCTTCTCTGCCTGACTGAAATGTATCTGCTCCATCTCACTGTCTTGTAGATGCTGTCTACCTCTTCTCTGCAAGAGATGGGTTTTTTCCATGGGTTTCAGGGTTTTCCCTGAAGAAAAGGGACACATCCTACTCCATGGGGGCTGAGTCATAGAATCATGGAATGGTTTGGGTTGGAAGGGACATTGCAGCCCATCTGATTCCACTCCTTGCCATGGGCAGGGACACCTTCCACTAGCCCAGGTTGCTCCAAGCCCCATCCAACCTGGCCTTGAAGGTGGCTTTGCTCAGGGCAATGGGATGAAGTGGACAGTGGCCATATTCAGGGGAAGAGGAAGGGACGTGGAATTACAGAATCACAGAGTATCCCGAGTTGGAAGGGACCCACAAGTTCAACTCCTCTGTGTGTTGGAAATGATCTTTTCTCCTCTTCAGCTCTTACAGCTCCTTTCTTTTTTCCTGGTCTTTCTTTCCCTTGAGGTATTTCTTCTGACAATTCCACACAAGTGTTGAAAGAAGTTGTTCAAAGGGCAGAACCAAAGAGGGGGGAGAAGAGCTTTCCAGTTTTATTTTCCCATCAAAATCTGGATATTTTCTGAAGAGAAAAAAAAAAGAGCTAAAAATATAAACAAATCCCTTTTGTCTGCAAATCCCTTGGTGGGAGTGGGGGAGGTTGGACTGAAATGTTCCTGCATGACTCATTCCTGGGCAGCTCTTTGCCATCGATGGAAACTTGTCCACAGCAGATTTTTATGACATATTCTAACCTGCCTGCAAGGAGGTGTTTCCCTTGTCAACTGAGGTAAAGGAGATGCCTGTTTCTCCTTTGATATTCCCACATCTGCCATCAGAGGAGGGTTCCAGATGGCTATTTCTACTGGAAAATGGTGATTAAAACTCTGTCGGTGTTTTCCTCCCCTGCCTCCTGCTGGGGATGTCTCTGATGCTGCCTCAAGCTGCTGATGATAATGGCCTGGGAGAGAAAATACTTGCAACCACACTTGAACTATGAGCAGGAGACATGTGCCCAAGATCTGGCTGCATCCTCCTGATGGAGTGAGTAACTGTAGATTCAGTGAACATTTTTGAGCCTGACTTTCCATGGTTATCCAGGAGGCCTCTTGCTTTCAATATGACTTTGGCACATGGTATTTTTGGCAGTAAAATAATGTCCTTATTGCTGCCCAGCAGCTGTGCCTCCATGTGAAACACTGGTTTCTAGGTTCTGTTTCAGTTCTGGACCCACAGAATGGTTGAGAAATGGGTTGAAACTGAAAGAGAGGAGATTTAGATTAGACAGTAGGATGAAATTATTTACTGTGAGGCTGCTGAGGCTCTGGAACAGGTTGCCCAGGGAAGTTGTGGATGCCCCAGCCCTGGAAGGGGAATAGATTATCCAGGGAGGTGGTGGAGTCGTCATCCCTGGAAGTGTTTCAGAGGTGTCTGGATCTGACACTGGAGGATATGGGTTAGGGTTTAAGGGCTCCAGCAGTGACACATTAATGGTTGGACTTGATGATCTAAGAGGTCTTCTCCAGCCTTGAGGTTCTATGATTCTATGATTGTTATGAGTGACTGGACTGATGGATTTGGGTTCTTCATGCTCCTGAGGAGTTCCTGCAGGACAGCACTGGGCTATTGAGAAAGGATTTACAGAGCCAGAGCCTTTCACACTTAACAAGAGTAAATGCTAGGAAAAGAATGAGAAAAAAAGCATGAAATCTTGCTCTCTTTCTCAGGTGATCCCATAATTTAATTGGGAGAAATGAAAGGAATAATCATTGTCCTGTTTCCTTATCAACAGGCATCATCTGATCAAGGCTTAAAATACTAACCAGCAACCACCCAAGGATTAGAGATGGTGTGACTCACACCTCTCTGGGCACAGCCAGTAGGAAATACTCCTTTTAGAGCCGTTTTTCCTACTGGTGTCATTGCTTGGTGAAGCAGTGTAAACTTCCCTTTGGAACTGTCTTGGGGCTGGCATCCACCCCCTGCAGGTGAGGTGTTCATGACCTGCTAGCATCCAAATCCAAGGTCCTTATTTTATCTCCTAGAGGTGTTTGGGCACTGGAACAACTCCCCAGGGCAGTGGTCACAGCCCCAAGCCTGACAAAGCTCAGGGCGTGCTTGGACAATGCTCTCAGGCACAGGGTGGGATTGTTGGGGTGTTCTGTGCAGGGACAGGGGTTGGACTTGATGATCCTTGTTGGGTGTCTTCTGACTTGGGATAATACTACAGTTTTGTGCTCTGTGTTTATCTTGGCGGTTCCTTACTCTGTTTTAACCCTTCTCCCTTCCTTTCAGGGCTGACTGTCCCAGTCTCCTGGGAGCAGCAGGGTGACTGTTCACCTCTGTCTCATGTTGTGCCATGACAATTATGCTGGGTGGGATTTTCTAGTCCCTGCTTTTCTGTTCTGTTACAGTATTATCTCCACTCCGCATCCTCTACCTTCTTGTGGCCAAGATTGAAGGAGCAAAGTCCTGGACACCTGATGGAAGGTTAAAATTCAGCTAGCTGATGCATCAGTCCTGCCTCTTTTTCGGATGTATTTTTAGGTACGTCAAGGCACATTTGCAGCGTAATTAACTTCCTGGACTCCAGGCAACCTTTCTGTTGTCATCTGTGATTCCAGCTGTGATTCCAGCCCCAGTCCTAATGACAGTCCCAGAGGCTGGAGTTAAATTCTCCTCCCATCTCTCACTCCTGTTTTCTCTTGCAGCCCCTTGTTAATGGATGTCTTCACGTCCACTTTAGAAACTATGCAAATTCCCCAGAAAAACGTTGAGCTGTGCTAAAAATGGGGGATGAGGGCTTCCCCCCTCCTTTCCTCACAGATGCATTTATCACCAGGGCAACTTAACTTCAGAGTTCACTAAAACTCCAAGCTGTTGGCTTAGATCCAGGAAGGAGAAGTTTTATAGACTGAGCTAAGTGTGAATTACAGTTATGGTCATGGCATTTTTTTTCTTCCTTTCTTTCTTTTTCTTGACTGTGCCTCTGGCACCAAAGCACTTAAAATTGCTAAATATTCCATCATGCAGCTTTTTCTGCTGTTTGGCAGGTCCAGGAGGAACCTTGGGGGATGGAAAAGGTGTGGTGCCTCTGGAAAAGGGCATTGGAAGTGGTAGTGGTGGTGGGACTAATCACTGGTTTTAGCACCAGGTATAAATAATTGGCCTGGCTGCATGATTCCCAAGATGTCCTTGTTTAGCCAGGAATGAGAGGAGGTGCATTCCTCTTCTCCATCTGGCACTAAATGCAACCACTGGCTTAAATCCAGGGATTTAAGCAGTGGATTAATAGGAGTTCATCCCTGCCCCCTCTTTCCCCCTCTGCCATGTCCAGATGAGACAGAGCTGCTCAGGTGATGGGGCAGATAGGAGGGAAGGGGGTTCAGGCAGGAGCAGGGTGGGGAACATATGCCCAGATCCTGTGGGATCTCCCCCAGAAGATGGGCTGATTCCTTTCTGGTCTGAGCAGTGCTTGATGGGGATTCAGCACTCTGTTCTCAGAATGGGGGAACTGCTTGTTTTGTTTGGAGAATGAGGATCACAGCTGGGAGGGGATGGCAAGTGGAAGGATGTGTCTGCTCCAGAGGAGCAGTGGAAAATGTTGGTGAATGTGGAGGGGTGGGTGAGCTGCCCAGTGCTGAGAGCTACTCCAGAGCATCAGGAGGAGTTTTCTTTGCTTCATCTATTTGTTCATTTCACTTGAGGTTTTCTTTTTGGTTGCTTCAGGGTTCGGAGCTGGAGAAAAGGCCTTGTCTAAAGAGCGAGTCAGTGTGTGTTGGCTGTGTTGGATAACTGCTATTTTTAGATCCTGGAAGCCTCCTCCTCCTCCTCCTCCTGGAGGCTCCAGTTTCTGGGTGGATTGGTTTTCAAACAGAGTGGGAACAGTGCAGCAGCCCGAAAGGCCACCCACAGGTAACAACCTGCTGGCCAGGGACAGAGCTCACCTGCCCCAGCTGCTCCTCCCTTCTGGTGGTGGGCATGGCCAGGGGAGGGTTCTGGAGCTCATGTGCTCCAAGACAGCAAGCCAAGAGACTGTGATTCCTCTGGAGCTCTGCTGTCTTGTGCCACTGGAGGACAAGCTGCAACTGCTTTCTGCAGCCTTTAGAAACAGTCCATGGATCTCAGCACTGTTCCAGTTACAGGAAGCACTTGGCTGATTATTATTGTGGGATAATTCAGGCTGAAAGGAACCTCAGGAGGTCATCTAGTCCAACCTTCTGGTGGGGCAGGTTGGACCAGCAACCAGGGCTGCCCAGAGTCTGTGCCCTCAGCTTGTCAATGATCCATCTGGAAAGAGCAGTCAGGTATGCTGGGCAAAAGAATTTCTCCAGACTTGGAAAAAGCATTTCCTAGGACTTGGCAAAATGTTAACCTGTTTGCAAATTTCCATTTTCCCATTGCAGTCACTTGGAGTGATGCACATTGACAGAGTTTAGTGTATTTCTCCAAGGGATTTCTTTCAAACACCTATGGATTTCCAGTGCTGGAGGCTAAGACAGCAATCACAGTCACTCTCTTTCCACCACCCCTGCACAAGTTGTTAGGACAACCTGGGATGGATTGTTTTTCATGTGTATTTAGGGGGAAAAAAGGAGAGGACAAAGGCCTAGTTCAGGAGACAAACTGCTAGAAAACAGAGTGGGATATGGTATGTAAGGGCTTTGTGCCTTCATTGCAGCTTGTCTGTGAGAACATAAATACATATAAACATGGGGATGAGGGAGAAGAGAGTGGTTAAATGGAGGCATTCTTATTCCAGTGGGATAAGGTTTAACAGGGCCAAGTGCACGTCCTGCACTTTGGCCATGTAGTGCTCCAGGCTGAGGACAGAGTGGCTGGAGAGCAGCCAGGCAGAAAGGGACCTGGAGTTTGGATAGGCAGGAAGCTGAACATGAGCCAGCTCAGGTGGCCAAGAAGGCCAGTGGCATCCTGGCCTGGATCAGGAACAGCGTGGTCAGCAGGACCAGGGAAGTGATTCTTCCCCTCGACTCGGTGTTGGTGAGGCCACACCTTGAATCCTGTGCTCAGTTCTGAGCCCCTCAGTTCAGGAGGGATATTGAAGTGCTGGAGTGGGTGCAGAGAAGAGCAGCGAGGCTGGTGAAGGGACTTGAGCACATGTGCTATGAGGAGAGGCTGAGAGATGGATTCACCGTCCCTGGAGGTTTTCAAGATGAGGCTGGATGTGGCACTTAGTGCCATGGTCTAGTAACCACAGTGGGGTTGGACTTGATGATCTGGAGGTCTTTTCCAACACAGTTGGTTCTATGATTCTATGAGTTGCTGAAGAACTGAAGGAACCTTGAACCATGAGCGATTCCAGCTTTGCCTGTCCTGTTTATCTGTCACTTTATTCCTCTCTGGGGCTCTGCTTTGTCCATGGGGACAACTACATATTGCAACTAAACACTGCTGTGTGCTCTGCTCCGTTTTCTTGCCTGTTCACACTTTCCCTGTGAGAGAAGAGTCAGCTCTGAATGAAAAAACAAAAGCCCATGGACTACCGAACTTTTCCCTGTGGATGAACCCCATTGCTGGCCAGCAGTCCAACACACTGTGCAGCTGGATGAGCTCATGGCATCTCTTCCTATTAAACTTCTAAGGGATGCAACAGCTAGGAAGCTGCTCTGCTCTGTCTCGTGCCGTCCATCAGGCACAGCACCAGGGAACTGGGATGTGTATGGCTGCTTCCCAGCACGGGAGCACACATGGAGGAGGCACACAGAGCTGGATGCAGAGGAAGGTGCCAGTGCTAGCCAGCACCCAATGCTTCTGAGATTCCCATCAATCCCATTCCCCTTTGGATCTTCCACCAGGCAAAGGGAATGGGTTCGATTTGCAGATTATACCTCTCTCCTCCAAGCTCCTCGAGCCCAAATAATAACAGTTCCAGGAAACTGTGTTTGCAGTCAGAGCCTGGCAGCTGTGAAGTGATATCCTGCCCCAAAGAGCAGGAGTGGAGCTGGATAGATTCCCACCGTTCCCCGCAGGCACTGGGGACTCAGAAACATGCACTCAGAAGCTTGGGGGTGTTTGAAATGCTTGGAGAGTGGCTCTGTGCCAAGGCAGCCAGAGAGACAGAGAGCTGTTAAGTGTCCCAAGGGCCATGAAAATGGTGATGGCTCGAGGGGAAGAGGAGGAAAGAGGGGAGACCTCAAGGGGCACCACCAATCTCTGCTCTCTGTGACCAGTGACAGGACCCAGGGAATGGCTGGAGCTGTGTCAGGGGAGAGCCAGGCTAGGTATTAGGATAAGGTTCCTCCCCCAGATGGTGTTTGGGCACGGGAATAGGTTTAGGCTGGATATCAGGACAAGGTTCTTCTCCCAGAGGTATTTGGGCACTGGGACAGGTTTAGGTTGGATATCAA
>NW_008691104.1:0-219 GCF_000695815.1 Acanthisitta chloris | reverse complement strand
TGTATATCAGGACAAGGTTCTTCCCCCAGAGGTGTTTGGGCACTGGAACAGCTCCGCAGGGCAGTGGTCACAGTCCCAAGCCTGACAGCTCAAGGAGCGTTAGGACAAGGTATGGTCAAGAAAATGATCAGAAATCGGGCGAATATGAGCACAGCAAATCTGTGCAGCTGTTCGTGTGCGTGTCCGTTCCCTACAGCACCTCCCGCCCCCTCGGTGTCC
>NW_008691103.1:1475-4753 GCF_000695815.1 Acanthisitta chloris | reverse complement strand
CATCTCCATTCTGCAAGACAGAAACAAGCATTGAGAATAGCCTGGCTTGAGGGTGAGGTCTGATGACTCAACTCTACCACTCTGAATACCTTCTGAGCAGTGTAACCTTGTTGATAATGAACACTCAAATGCTAGCAAAAATCAGCAAGAACTGGAAATGGTTCTCAATTCTCCTTGGATCTACTTTATTTATGTGGAAGGGTTAGTCTGCAAATCCATAAAAAAAAACCCAATCTAAAGTGAGGAGGCTTAAAGAATGTAGCAACACATGCAAAAATAGTAATAACGTAACATAAAACTAAATTGGTCTCCAGATAGCAAGTACTGTCACAATGACAGAAATAAGCTTTAGTCACAGGAGACCCAAAGTAGGGTTAAAGGAATTTTGTGTTCCCAGCGGTAGATGAGTTAGCTACAGGAATTTTTGAATTGAAGGGTTTATCACTCTCTACTAGCTCAGGTATGAAAACATTACTTGTCCCCAGAAACAAGGAGGTTGAACAGATGGTGTGGGACAAGTTTACACTGCTCCTGCCTAGGACACAGCTGTGTGAAGTATCAGGTGAAAAAGCCAGAGATGTTCTCTGGAGGTTTCACTGAAAACTCCTTCCAGCATGCAAGAAAAAGAAGATTCTAGCAGCATATGGAAGCCATACAGCCACATAATCCTCAAAATGTGCTCTACTCACCAGTGCTATGGCCTGAACATAGATTTAAAGCTCCACAATGCCTACCATTTATAAACACTTGAAGAAGCCTGTAAGCCCAATTCACAGACTCACAGAATACTCAGAGTGAGGAAGGGACCTACAAAGATCAAGAGTCCAACTCTTAGCTCTGCACATAATAGCCCCAAGAATCACACCACATGCCTGAGAACATTGTCCAAATGCTTCTTGAACTCTGTCAGGCTTAGTGCTGTGACCACTTCCCTGGAGAGCCTGTTCCAGTGTCCAACAACCCTCTGGGTAAAGAAACTTTTCTGATATCGAACCTGAACCTCCCCTGACACAACTTCAGACCATTCCCTTGGGTCCTGACACCGGCTGTCAGAGAGCAGAGATCAGTGCCTGCCCCCCTGCTTCCCCTCCTGAGGAAGCTGTATATGGCAATGAAGTTCTCAATCTCCCCTCCTCCAGGCAACAGACCAAGCGACTTCAGCCACTCCATGTATGGCTTCCCCTCAAGGCCCTTCACCATCTTTGTTAAACTCCTCTGGGCACTCTAATAACTTAGAATCTTTCTTGTACTGTGGTACCCAAAACTGCACACAGTATTTAAGGTGAGGCCACACCAGTGCAGAGCAGAGCGGGACAGTTCCCTCGACCAGCTGGCAACGGTTTGCCTGATGCACCCTAGGACACAGTTGGCCCTCCTGGCTGCCAGGGCACACTGCTGACCCAATTCTCCATCAGCAACAGCAGTATGACAATTACTTTGTAGAAGAAGTACTGTAGCAGTATCCACCACAGCTGATACTCTCCACTGAAGCAGATTCCATGGGGTTCCAATGCCTTACTGCAAGATGGGGTGAAGGTCTTTCCAGGCCCCACTGGCTTACTCTCTCTTGCAGCCAGCTGCTGGGGTGCCTTGCAAGATTCTAGAGGCAGCCCTACACCTTCAGGTGGCACAGCCTCAGCAGATTCATGCTGTCCCTTGTCATCCTGATCCAAGGCACAGGTTGATGACAGGAACAGGAGGGAAGCTGTGGATCAGTTCTGCAGCTGGCAGCTCCCCACACACCTAGTCTCCAACATTGCTCAAGACATAGGAGCCAGAGCGCAGAGCAGGGCTCTTCACAGCCACACCACGTGTGCCTTTGAGCCCAAGCCAGTGATCACAGCTACAGATAGCAGCAGCTCACCTGAAGGGCCTCACAAACATTTCAACTCACTTTGATTAACAATGATATTCATTTTATAGCCAAACGAGATCCTATGTCAGCACTGGAGGCTTGTGATCGGTTTCCAGATTTCAGTGGTGCACTAACCCTGCCAGGTATGCTAACCTAGCAAGCCTCTGTCATTCTGAAGCAGGTTTTTGTCAAGAACATAGCAATGTAGCACCTGGAGCTGCTAAATAGCACAGCACACACTTCTGTTGCTGGAATAGCTTGCTATAAGAAGGCAGTTTCCTTTTAGGACTCCAACAGGCTTGCACAATCCTGGAATTATTTTAAGTTATTATTTTAAGGTAAAGTTAACCTTAATTTTTTAACATCAAGAGGAATTTCTTCACAGAAAGAGTGATTAGACATTGGAATGGGCTGCCCAGGGAGGTGGTGGAATCACCACCCCTGGATGTGTTTAAGGAAAGACTGGACATGGCACTTAGTGCCACAGTCTAGTTGACTAGTGTTAGGTTATAGGTTGGACTCAATTTCAGAAGCCTTTTCCAACCTAACTGATTCTGTGGTTTTGTGATTGTGTGTAATGTTAGATTATAAGTTCACAGACTATTCTGTTTTTACTAGCAATTTTGATTAGTTTTTCCTTTAACTACTTCCTGGGAAAATGCAATGCTGGTGGCCCAGAGGAAACATCACAGCACCTGGGAGATGTTCCTGAAGCAATCGGGTCATCGGCACGTGGCCAAGTAAATATCTGGCAACATGAAGATATAGAGGGAAGCAAGGATGTGAGAATGCATCCACAAGTGCTGAGGGAGCTGGAGAACATCACAGCTATGCTGCTCATCATCTGTGAAAGGTTATGGGGACCCAGAGAGGTGTCTGAAGACTCTAAGATGGCAAATGTCACCCCAATCTTCAAGGCAAGGAGGGGGACCCAGGGAACTACCAGCCAGTCAGTCTCACCCTGATCCCCTGAAAGGGTGATGCAGCGCCTCGCTCTGGCAGCCACCTCTGCCCACATGGAAGACCAGAAGGTGATCAGTAGTCAGCATGGATTCACTAAAGGTTTTGCCAACCTGATTGCCTTCTACAATGAAACAACTCCCTGGATGGATGAAGGGAGAGCAGTGGACATTGTCTACCATGACTTCAGCAGGGCTTTTGATCTGTGTCTCACAGCATCCTCACAGGCAAACTCAAGAAGTGTGGGTTGGACCAGTGGACAGTGAGGTGGACTGAGAACTGGCTGAGTGGCAGATCCAGAGTTGTGACCAGTGGCACAGAGTCTAGCTGGAGGCCTGTCACTAGTGGTGTTCCATACATTTGTATAAATTACTAAGTTTGCTGATGATACAAAACTGGGCGAAGTTGCTGTTATCTCAGAGGGCTGTGCTGCCTTTCAGAGGGACCTCAACAGGTTGGAGCA
>NW_008691103.1:0-1367 GCF_000695815.1 Acanthisitta chloris | reverse complement strand
TGTGAAGAAGAACCTGGGGGTCCTGGTACACAACAGGCTGCCCATGAGTCAGTGTGCCTGTAACTAAGCAGGCCAATGGAATCCAGGATGTATTAAGAAAAGTACTGCCAGCAGGTTGAGATAGATGATCCTGCCCCTCTACTTGGCCCTCATGAGGCCATACCTGGAGCACTGTGTGCAGTTTGGGGCTCCTCAGTAAAGAGGGACATGGAGCTTCTGGAGTAGGTCCAGCAGTGGGACAGGAAGATGAAGAAGGGACTGTAGCACCACACTTAGGAGGAAAGGCTGTGGGAGTTGGGACTGTTCAGACTCAGAAAGAGACAGCTGGGAGGGGATCTCATAAATGTACACAAATACATGAATGGGAGGTGCCAAGATGATGGAGCCAGGCTGTTCAGTGGTGGAAACTGATAAAAAAAGAGGTCCAGATCTCTCTATAGAGCTTTCCTACCCTCAGGCAGATCAACACTCTCACCCAACTTTGTGTCATCTGCAAATTTACTGAGGGTGCACTCAATCCCCATCAGGTCCAGATCATCCACAAAGATGTCAAACAGGACAGGCCCCAATACTGAGCCCTGGAGAACACCACTAGTGACTGGCCTCAATGGGATTTAGTTCCATTAACCACAAACTCTCTGGGCCTGGACATCCAGTCAGTTCTTTACCCATCGCAAACTCGACCCATACAACCCATGAGCAGCCAGTTTTTCTAAAACTGATGTGGGAGACTGTGTCAAATGCCTTGCTGAAGTCCAGACAGATCACATCCACAGCCTTCCCTTCAAAGTGTGGGTCACTTCATCATAGAAGGAGATCACATTGGTCAAGCAGGACCTTTCTTTCATAAATCCATGTTGGTTCAGCTTGATCCCTTGGTTGCACTGCATGTGCCATGTGATGGCACTCAGGATGATCTCCTTCATGACCTTGCCCAGAACTGAGGTTAGGCTTACAGGCCTGTAGTTCCTCAGATCGTCCTACTGGCCCTTCTTACAGATAGGTGTCACATTTGCTAACTTCCAGTCAGCTGAAACTCCTCCAGTTATCCAGGACTGCTGGTAGATGACTGTGAGTGGTTTAGCGAGTTCTTTTGACAGTTCCCTCATTACCTTGAGATGGATCTCATCAGGGCCCATGGACCTCTGAGCATCCAATTGGTACAGCAGTCATTAACCATCTCCTCCTGGATTATGGGGGCTTCATTCATCTCACATCACCAATATCCAACTCTAGGAGCTGGGTATCTTGAGGACAACTAGTCTTGACATTAAAGACAGAGGCAAAGAAGGTATTGTGTAATCAGGCTGGATGAGCTCAGCACAAGGTTTTAGGGATCAGGGCAGTCAGGGGGCAAGCTTTCCCTT
>NW_008691102.1:0-407 GCF_000695815.1 Acanthisitta chloris | reverse complement strand
GTTTGAAAAGCTTATTTCTAAAACCTCGGTGTGAATTTCTGTGTGTTCTATATTGATGCTCTTCATCTTCAAGTTTATGCTTACCCTGGGGAAAAAATTAGCCAGTGATTAAAATCATCACTGGTCTGGCAAACCTCTAAATCAGTAAATGAGAAAGCTGGCTTAAATACTGCTATGCTAATTACTGATAATTAAAGTCTTATTGGTTGTTATTACCACTGGATTGAGGAGTTTGACACTGTTGGAATCACTGGAGTCATTTCTATTCTCACCAGTATTTGTCAAATAAGAATCACTTTCATTCATCAGTTCCATCTGTAGCGTCCCAGTTGTCTGTGATACTTCATGAGCATCTCAAAGACCAGTGTTGATGTTACTGTTGTTTTTGGAATTGGAATATCTTCTGT
>NW_008691101.1:0-861 GCF_000695815.1 Acanthisitta chloris | reverse complement strand
GAAAGAAAGAAAGAAAGAAAGAAAGAAGGAAAGAAAGAAAGAATGAATGAAAGAAAGAAAGAATGAAAGAAAGAAAGAAGGAACGATTAAAAAAAAAGAAAGAAAAAGAAAAACAAAGAACGAAGAACGAAAGAAAGAAAGAATGAAAGAAATAACGAAATGAAATAAAGAAAGAAAGAAAGAAAGAAACAAATAAATAAAGAAATAAATAAAGAAAGAAAGAACGAAAGAAAGAAGGAAAGAAAGAAAGAGAAATGATGAAAGAAAGAAAGAAAGCGGAAGAACGAAAGAAAGAGGGAGAAAGAAATAAAGAAAAAAGAATGAAAGGAAATAGGAAGAAAGAAAGAAAGAAAGAATTAAAGACCAATAGAAAGAAAGAAAGAGAGAAAGAAAGAAAGAAAGAATGTCAAAGAAGAAAGCAAGAAAGAAAAATGTGAAAGAAAGAAGAAAGAAAGAAAGATGTGCAAAGAAAGAAAAAAGAAAGAAAAAATGTGAATGAAAGAAAAAAGAAAGAAAGAAAAATTGTGAAAGAAAGAAAGAAAGAATGTGAAAGAAAAAATGTGAGAGAAAGAAAGAAAGAAAGTAAGAAAGAGAGAAAGAAAGAAAGAAAGAAAGAAAAAAGAAAGAAAAAATCACAGAGAAAAAGAGGAAAGAAGGAAAGACAGAAAGAAAGAAAGTAAGAAAGGAAAGATGCAAAAGAAAGAAAGAATGAAAGAAAGAAGGAAAGAAAGAAAAATTGTGAAAGAAAGAATGTGAAAGAAAAAAGGAGAAAGAAATAAGGACAGAAAGAAAGAATGAAAGAAAAAAGATAAATAAATAAAGAAAAAATGTGATAGAAAGAAAAAAGAAAGAAAGAAAGAA
>NW_008691100.1:0-1961 GCF_000695815.1 Acanthisitta chloris | reverse complement strand
ACCTGGAATACTGCCTGCAGTTCTGGTACCCTCAACACAAGAAGGATATGGAACTGTTGGAGCAAGTCCAGAGGAGGCCACCAAGTTGCTAAGAGGAGTGGAGCATCTCCCCTGTGAAGATAGGCTGAGGAAGTCGTGGCTGTTCAGTCCTGAGAAGTGAAGACTGCATGGAGACCTCACAGCAACTTTTCAGTATCTGAAGGGGACCTACAAGGGAGCTGGAGAGGGACTCTTTATTAGGAACTGCAATGACAGGACAAGAGGTAATGACTTCAAATTGTAGTAGGGGAAGTTTAGGTTAGATATTAGAAAAAAGCTTTTTACTTTAAGCGTGGTGAGACACTGGAACAGGTTGCCCAAGCAAGAGGAGGCTGCCCCAACCCTGGTGGTGTTCAAGACCAGTCTGGATGAGGTCTTGAGCATCCCGGTCTGGTGAGGAGGTGTCTCTGCCCATGGCAGGGGGGGTTGTGACAAGATGATCCGTAAGGTGCATTCCAATGCCTAAAATTCTATGATTCTCCTGATTCGGAACAGCTTCCAATCATGTATGTTTACATTTTTGATATCTGATTTTTGAGAAGCTTCTGACACACAAAGGACAAAAAATGATCCTGCAGCCAAAAGCTTCTGCTGTCAAATGGTTCACTGTTTGATAAAGCTTTTTCACACAGAAAGAATCCTGCTGGTTTTTGCAGGGTCTGATGATTTCTGTGACCATTATTTTCGTCAAGCACAAACACCCTGTTTCATGGTGGTATCCAGTAAATAGCTCTTGAAGCTGCTTGCAGGAGGTACTTGTGGCAGACTGAGGACTGGATCCTGATCTGATGAATCGAAATCAACTTTATTAACAAGCAAGCATCTTATATACTATTGCCTCCACGCTAGTAGCTTTCCCACAACGTGTGGCTAATACATTTTCACTTACTTGTTTATCATATCACAAGGCCAAATGCCTCCCCAGAATATCCTGCTCTCTGTTTTCTGACAGAAGTTTATCTTTTACAATTACTGTTCCCAAGGGCTTTTGACCCTCAAGTTGCAACACTAGTAATTCTTCCGAGGGCTTCTGACCCACATTTTGCAGCACATTTGAGGAATCATTTAAGACAGTCTCCATAGTCCTAGCCTTGAATTTGAAAGCAGAAATGGCTTTTTATCACTGAGTGCTCCCAGTGAGATCTGAACAAGGAAGAATGGCTTTAAAGTGAAATAGGATAGGTTTAGAAAATATATTAGGAAGAAATTCACGGCCATGAGGGTGGTGAGGCACTGGCACAGGTTGCCCAGAGCATCTGGGGATGCCCTGACACTGGAAGCATTCAGGGTCAGGTTTAGAGCCAGGCTCTGAGCAGCCTGCTACAGTGCAAGGCGTCCCTCACTGGGCATGGCTGTGGGGTTTAGAACTAGATAGTCTTTAAGGTCTCCCTCAAAACAGAATGTTCTTTGGTTCTATGATCCGATGCTGCATCGTCCCCCATGCATGCACACATGCCAGAGGCCACAGAGATTAGAACACGGAGCCAGTCACACAATGTTATAAGCATAGAGGACTGAGTGCTCCAAGGCAACACAAGTGCTTTGGGCAGCTGTGCTGGTGGCAAAAAGGTCTAAGAGCTCAGAGCTGACACACATTGCTTACAGCAAAGAGTATGTTTTGTCTCCTAATCCTGCTGGCCACGTGCAGGCTGGCGCAGAGCAATGGGCAAAGCTAAGCTCTAGGCAAGGGGATCAATCACTCCAGACAGGAGAGGAGACCGCTCAGTGAACTGCTGGATGCTCATTCCTTTCTGTGCTTACAGCAAAAAAAGCAAGCAATGTCCTGAAGGAGGCCAAGGTCAGCCTCGTCGACTCCCAGGTCTGTAATAGGAGCGAGCGGAACCGCGGGCTCCTCCAGCCATACCACCTGTGTCATGGCTCTGCACGGGGAGGTTTCGGCAGCTGCCAGGTAGGAGCATTCT
>NW_008691099.1:16996-17228 GCF_000695815.1 Acanthisitta chloris | reverse complement strand
GGATGGGGCTCGGAGCGATCTCGGGTACTGGGAGGTGTCCCTGCCCGGAGCAGGGCGGGAATAAAAAATGAGCTTTGAGGGCCTTTTGGGTCAAACCATTCTGGGATTCTGGGATTTTAGAGCCTTCCAGTGCCTAAAGGGGCTCCCAAGAGAGCTGCAGAGGGAGTTAGGACAAGGGCCTGGAGGGACAGGACACAGGGAATGGCTTTCCACTGACAGAGGGCAAGGGTCA
>NW_008691099.1:5245-16808 GCF_000695815.1 Acanthisitta chloris | reverse complement strand
CCCTTCCAACCCAAACCACTTTGGGATCCTGTGTTTTCGTTCGTGAGCCTGACACAGGGAGAGCAGCTGAATAGGAACCTCCCTGGGATCCCTGCGAGATGCTGTTCCAGGGGAGGATGTAAGACTTGGCAGGACAGTCTATAGAAGTGGCTTTGTGCTTCATGCTGCTTCGTTTTTATGGCATGAAAAAGTGAAGTATATCTGTTTGTTTTTCTTTATGGATAAAGCTTTTGGGCATATATGTGGGCTCAGCATTTACTTAGACAATGAGTTGAAGGAGACACTGGGCATGGCACACAGTGACATGGTCTGGTTCACATGGTGGTGTTAGGTCATGGATTGGACTGGATGATCTGAGAGGTCTTTTCCAACCTGATTTATTCTGTGAGGCAAAATATCTGTTTGCTTTTGAGCTTGCTGTTGCTTCTTCTTGATGAAGGATCCCTGTGCCAGGTTCCTGCTGTCACCAGGAGACTTCCTTGTGAGGCTTGGGGTCTTCACAGTGAGTTGGGATAGAAACTGAGGAAAGGAACATGAAAACTTGTTGCTGGTGTGGGGGTAAAAAGATAGAGGAGTCAGAGGTCTCTGCATGCCTGAAGAATCTGCTTTGTGGTTTGTAAAATCTATTCCACATGAGTCTTAGGAAGGTGACCCTGCCCATGGCAGGGGGTGGAACAAGATGGGCTTTAAGGTCCTTTTCAACCAAATCATACTGGGATTCTGTGACCTTAAACCCTTTCCAGTGCTTAAAGGGGCTCCAAGAGAGCTGGAGAGGGACTTTGCATAAAGGCCTGGAGTGACAGGACAAAGGGGATGTGGGTTTGTGATGTTAGCACTCAGGAGAGATGCCCCTGAACACAGTGGCAGCAGCTGAACCTTGTGGCTCTGTGCCAGAATGGTACTTTTCATGGATAAACCGCGCTGTTTGCTCCTGGCCTGAGGAATCACAACTGTTTCTTTCTGTTTCCCCCCCCCAGATTATAGCATTTGATGAACTGAAGACTGATTACAAGAACCCCATAGACCAATGTAACACACTCAATCCTGTAAGTAACACCCTAACCCTTTTGTTTTGTTCAGTAAATGTATGTAAAGTGATTATTTTTGGTGTTATCTTGATGCAATCAACTCTAGGCAATAGAATTGCATCTTGGGTTGACAAGCCAAGTTCTAGGGAAGTTCTTTATGTGATTCTTTACCTTGAAGTTGAATATTCTGACTGTTATTAATCTGCTGGTGATCTTGTCAGCTGTCATACTAACATTCTTTCAATCTGCTTTCCACATTTTTCGGCACAAAGACAGTTGAAAAGGTCAAAAAGATTAAAAGAGTCAAAATTGCATTGAAGGTGTGTACTGCTTCTCAGTTTCATGTTTTTTGATGCCACTTCCCCTTCATTTCCTTAGGAACATCTGTAATACTCCTCAGCTGTTTCTTTTTGTTGAGTCTGCCTGTTCATCCGCTTGTTTATCTGTTTGTTGGGGTTTGTAACAACCTCATGGATCTCCATATCTTGTGCAAAAACAACTCTGCTTGCTTTAACCCAGTGATGTGGGGAAAACTGTTACATGCCTGGTAGGCGTCAGAAAGGAACTTCAGGCAGAAATAGATTGTCTTTTTCAAGCCTGATTTGCTGAACTCTGAGATTATGGGAGAACAGTTGTTTTTTTAAACATTGACCAAGCCAATTTGGATCTTCTTTTGAGGATTTGGGTGGGTAGAAGGTGATAGGGATGATCTTCACCTGTTATTTTTATGTGATTTATCCAGGATCAGGGCTGTGTCCTGGTGTCCTCCCTTGGATGCAACTCTGACACTCCTTCCTTAGGAAAAGAATCTGAGGCACACAGTTTGCATTTCCAACACACCAGCAGCAGAAGAGAGGCTGGTTAAAGCACACACAGCTTGATTTTTTTTTTGTGCCTTTCTCATGGATTTTCCTTTGTGCATGTGCCCAGGCTGAGGGAGGAGGCAGGGGCAGCACAGCAGCGTGGCCTGGAGTGTAGCTTTAGTGCGTTTTAAGGAAAATATGCAAATCAAAAATGAATTGACAGTGATTGGGGAGGAAATAAGAGCATGTCAGACACTGAACACACAAACAGAGAGTGTGGGGAAGGGTGGGGAGGAGCAGAGGTGCCAGGCAGGGCTGCAGCTCGGGGAGGAGGTTTGCTGCTCACACAGTTGTGCATCTAACAGTTTCCCTTGCTTGGTCTGTTCTAGTCATTTCTGCTGCAGTATGGGGAGAGGCAAATTCTCATGACATCGATGCATTATGATCTTCCTGCAACCTTTGTAGTGTTACAATGTGCATGTCTAACCAAGTATTAACCTCCTGCTAACCCAGCGTGCATGGAGAGTCCTTCACACAGCAACTTTGTGAACTGGGAGTCTGAAACAGTTTCAGATTTGCTGCTCCTGTGGAAGTAGATTAGCTCCTAAAAGTGTAGTTCAGATCCAAACTTTTGAGGGGATCTGGTAAATAAATGATGCTGGACAATGTTTTCCTGTACAAGGAATCGAAAATCCTGGTAGGAATTGAGACACCTCAGGAGAAAGATTAGCTCAAAATAGTAACTGCTTAGTACACTGCTTGTTCCTTCTCTTCCCTGCTCCTGTTATAGTCAGATCTTTTCTCAGCAACCAGATTCATCCTCCCTCGTTTCTGTGATAAATATGGGAGAACATGATGTAATTAATTTTCCTTCAGGACAGGCAGGGAGGATGGAGTGTGGGAGCTTTGAAAGAGGCAGGTATTCCAGAGTGGGAGTAGGGTATAATAAACAAGAGAAAAGGAAAAATAAACCCATATTTTGAGATGTGTAGGTAAATAAACACAGATTTTTCAGGCCTGGTAAGTCTGTCCCAGCAGGCTGCCAAGTGCATTGAGTTGGGCAGGGTGGTTGGTGTTTTGCTATAAATAATTGCCATGTGTAAATGGTAAGTATGCAAAGAAGGATCTGGGTGAAAATATTTACTTGAAACATTTCGTGTACCACAGATGAATTTTGGTGGTGTTGATGCAAGTTTGCTGTGTTTATTCTTCACTGGGAGAAGCAGAGTGGTATAGCAGAGTAGGTGGTGACAGTGTTTGTTGGTAGCTTTTAGATTTCTAGGGAGATATTTTGGGGCTTTAAAAGAAGACTGAAAAACACTGAAATGTCCATCTAGTCAGGCTGAGCAATGTTAGGCATGTTGCACAAACAGAGGGGGAGAGTGTGGTGTTCGTGTGTGTACCTGTGGACATTTTAAATCTTTGAGTAGACATGGAGTGTTTTCCATCAGGAGAATTTTAGTGGTCCTGAGCTGACAAAGCAGAAGCTTTCACATCTGCTGCTTGTCCTATGGAGCCAGGCTGGGAGAGCTGAGGGTGTTCAGCCTGGAGAAGGCTCCAGGGAGACCTTAGAGCCCCTTCCAGTGCCTAAAGGGGCTCCCAAGAGAGCTGCAGAGGGAGTTAGGACAAGGGCCTGGAGGGACAGGACACAGGGAATGGCTTCCCACTGACAGAGGGCAAGGCTCAGTGGGATTTTGGAGAGAAATTCTTCCCAAAGAATTCTTCCCAACCTGTGCCAGTGTGAGGCACTGGCACAGGTTGCCCAGAGAAGCTGTGACTGCTCCATCCCTGGGAATGTTCCAGGCCAGGTTGGATGGGGCTTGGAGCAACCTGGGCTGGTGGAAGGTGTCCCTGCCCATGGCAGGGGGGGGAACTGAATGAGCCTTAAGGTCCTTCCAACCCAAACCACTCTGTGATTCTATGATTCCTTCTGAATTGTGATAAAGCAGTAAATAACATCACTTTGGGGTGACTTGTAGAGAACTTTACCCCTGTGGTGGGTGTGAGATTTTGCAGCTCTCTGCATGCCTTTACTCTCTGTACCTCTCCATGTTATTCCTATTAACAACACTAATATCTCCAGCATTTCATGCTTTCTGTGATTCCATAGTTAACTGATGATGAGCTCTGTGGGCTTCTGCTGGAAGCATGATGCTGTAAAGCATGCCCAGGGGGGACCTGTGAGGAAAAACTGCTGAACTCCCCCAAGCTGTCTGTGCGTAGCTGCTCTGTGCAGACCCCTGTGTGTGACCACTGCTGGTTAAAGCTCTGCCTGGGGTGTCACATCTTGGCAGTACAGGGAATTTGACAAGTTCTGGGGGTGTGAATACCAAAACAAAGCTGTGAAACAGGGAAACACAAGTATCTTTTTGCCTATAAGCTGTTCAATGGAGCATGTTTCCTACTGATATTTCTCTGTTGCATGAGCAGAAATATCTCAGTCTCTTCTGAGGGTCATGTATAAAGTGTGGAATCTGTTAATTTTGTAGAAGCAATTAAAAATACTGATCTGAGCATTTAATCTGACAAATTTTTCTACTTGGTTCATGAATACCCTGTGAAAACAGCAAGGCACATCCTGCTGGTTGCTGCTTTCACGTTCACAGTCTTGTTAGTGTTAGTTCTAAATGATACTTAAAAGCAATAGCTCAACTCCAAAGTAGATGAAACACCACACGTTTGGTTTTGTGTAATCAAAACTTCTAACTCATCTTTTTCTTTTCCAGCTTGTACTTCCAGAGTACCTCATCCATGCATTCTTCTGTGTCATGTTTCTCTGTGCAGCAGAGTGGCTCACACTGGGTCTCAATATGCCCTTGTTGGCTTATCATATTTGGAGGTAATCTTGGTATCTCTGTGCTCAGTGAATTGTTACTCATTGTCCTGTTGCTGTGCGTCCTGTCCAGTGTTCTGTGTCATGGGCAAAGATGTTTTCTCATGCAGCACTGAGAAAGTTTATGGCTGTACAATAAGAACCATCACTTGGCTTTCTTGGGGGTTTCTTCTATTTCTTATTCTCTTGTGCTGTGCAAGAACCGAGTTGTGTTGTGTGTGTTCAAGTCACTGATGTGTCAAAGGTGTGCTGAGACAATTCCCAGTGTGGAATGCCAGTGGAAGTGGCAATCCTGCTCTCCTCCTGCCATGACACACAGGCACCACCTCTGCTGGTGCTGCTGTGAGTCCTGTGCAGGGAGCTGCTCTGACTGAAACCCAACCCAGCAGCCAGCACAAGTGTTAGCAGTGAGTAGAGGCTATAGGTTTTGTGGTGTTATACACTCTTCCCCAGCTTTTCCAACTTTTCCCTAAGGAATCCTACTTTTCATTTCTTTAGAAGTGTTTCCCATTTCCTTTGGGTGTAGCAGAACTCAGCATGGTTTAAGGCTGAGGTAAGCACTGTGTGTGAAAGCCCTTCCACAGGCATGTCTAGCTCAGAGCTCTGTGCTCCTCTCCCAGTTCCCCAGCTCCTACATGGAGCTGATGGACTTTGCTGTAAGGGCTGCAATTCCTTGTCTCAGTTCTGGTGTTCCTTGGTGGGTGGGGAGCAGGAACCAACGTTTCCCATCACCATCTCCCACCCCTGACTGTGCCTCCCTTGCAGGTACATGAGCAGACCCGTGATGAGTGGCCCAGGGCTCTACGATCCCACGACCATCATGAATGCTGATATTTTAGCCTATTGCCAGAAGGAAGGATGGTGCAAATTAGCATTCTACCTTCTATCCTTTTTTTACTACCTATATGGGTAAGTGGTTTTTTCCTTCAGTCTGAAATTTTGGCTCAGTGCACCAGAGAAATATTGTACATAGGGATATATTCCTTGCAGTGCCGGCAGGGATCCTGCAGGAGAGCTGGAGAGGGACTTTGGACAAGGGCATGGAGTGATAAGGGGGAGTGGTTTCACACTGCCAGAGGGCAGGGACAGATGGGATATTGGGAAGATATTCTTGGCTGTGAGGGTGCTGAGGCACTGGCACAGGTTGCCCAGAGCAGCTGTGGCTGCTCCATCCCTGGGAGTGTTCCAGGCCAGGTTGGATGGAGCTTGGAGCAGCCTGGGCTGGTGGAAGGTGTCCCTGCCCATGGCAGGGGGTGGAACTGGATGGGCTTTAAAGTCTCTTCCAACCCAAACCATTCTGGGATTCTATGACATCATAATTACACAGTTCCAACTTTCCTGAACATGAATCCATAATCACCATTGATTCTGTTTGAAAACATAAATCTTAATTGGGTCAGGATTACTATTTTGAATCTGTATTCCATGACTGGAGACTGGAAAGCTCCAAGCTTTGCTTTTAAGCATAATACAATAAACCCCAGAGTGTTTTCATTAAGAAGCTGAAACATGAACTTCTTAGATAAAAGTAGGTATTTGATGCAAATGTGATTTTTGTTGAAGTCAGGAGAAGAGTCATTATGTCAAATCCCCAGTCACAGTCCACATATTTCACTTGGATTTGTTCCTTAGAATATACAACTGTATATTTAAATGTATGACACTCATCAAAATTTAGGGGGAGGTTTAGGTTGGATATCAGGAGAAGGTTCTCCCCAGCTCCCCAGGGCAGTGGTCACAGTCCCAAGGCTGTCAGAGCTCAGGGAGTGTTTGGCCAATGCTCTCAGGCACAGGGTGCATTGTTGGGGTGTCCTGGAGTTGGACTCTGATCCCTGAGGGTCCCTTCCAGCTCAGGATAATCTGTGTGAAATTCCGGTGTGAAAATGATGCATCTTAATATTTTTATCTTCTTTTGCAGCATGATTTATGTTCTGGTGAGCTCTTAAGAAGACACTCAGCAAGCTTTGTTCCAGTTAAGTGCATGCAAAAGCCACACAAACCATTGGATTCTTTACAACGAGAACCTCTGACCAAGTCTGAATTGGAACCTGCCGATCACAATCGCGTTAGCAAACAATGACTCCCCTGGTTTTAAACACTTCCACATTTTATACCTGTGGAAAGACTGTTTTTCTTATATTTTCCTGGGATGCTGAAATTAAGGAATTACATGTGAATTAAGGATGTCTGGGTTTAGAAAAGTTTTGACTTTGCACTCCATAAGGAACAGCCATAACCTTCGAGTAGGTGTTGGTTACTACTAGCCTTAGGACACTAGGGATTTGCTTTAGGCTGGGCTTTGTAGTGGCTCACTTGGACTTGTGTATCCCACTCTTAACTCCAAATCAGCTGTAGCTCCGAGGGCTTGGGAGGGACTGGAATGCTGTGTGTTTTACCCATAGGTGACCTTGGTCTTAAGAAATTAATTCATGGATACATCTGCAAAAATAGGAGTTCTGTTTTGGTTTATTTTGTTTCTCTCTGGTTAATCTTTCCCTGTGTGTGCATGTCCAGAGCCTTCTCCAAACATTAACCCTGCTTTAATCTCGAGCCTGTGCCACTGTGGTAGGAGAAGCTGAATTGTCCATGAAGGAATGAATTTGAATGATGATTTATTTTTAAAATGTCTGTGTTATCTCATTAACAAATGGACAAACCTCCAACATTTATCAAGTCCAATGCTGAAAATACTCGGGTTCTAGAGTAATCCTACAGACTTTTTCAAAGCAGAAAGTGAGATCGTGAAACTGCCCTGCTGTTCCTTAGTGCAATAAAGGATAATAAAAAACAAATCTCAAATTCAGCCACACTCTCTTTTGATCCGGTGCCTTGTTTTGTTTTGGAATTGGACAGATCCTCACTGTGCTCATCTGTCAGTTTCACAGTGGATAATTGCATCCCCTTTAAAAACAGAACACGGAATCATGTTATGTCTGGAAAAGGGAAGCTCTCATTTCCTGCTTTTTTTTCCATGGAGTTAACTAGTAGATGGGGCAGGGGAAGATGTTTCAGATAAATACTGCATTGTAAATTGTGACTGTGAACAGCTGCTTCACTTACAAATGGTAATTAGGAATCTTTTTCATTTACCTGTGCTGGAGAATAATGCAGAGTTTGCCAGTTCTAGTAAAACTTGGTTTTGTACAAACTGTGTATTTGTTCACTTTGGGGCTCTTGGGTGTTAGAGGCAATAAAAGTTGTGTGAGTGGCTGCACTGGATTCCACCAGAAATCCAGATGTTCCAGTGTTGGTGTGTTGGGCAGTGGCAACAGCTGAGGAAAAGGAATGTGGGACAGGGCAGAGGTTGGAACACATCTGCCTGGGAAGTGAGAGAGTGTGGAAATTTGGTGTCTGGAGAGAGCTCTGACACCTTAAACATCCCCAAATGGCTTTTCTTCTATCAAGTCAGTTGCTTTTTGAGCCCTGTTATAACCAAGTATGGAAGGTATAGAATCCCAGGATGGTTTGGGTTGGAAGGACCTTAAAGCTCACCTCATTCCACCCCTGCCCTGGGCAGGGACACCTTCCACCAGCCCAGGCTGCTCCAAGTCCCATCCAACCTGGCCTGGAACACTGCCAGGGATGGGGCAGCCACAGCTGCTCTGGGTAGCCCTGAGACAGAGAGTTACTCAGAGTGTAAAAACAATTTTTTAACAGTTCTATCAGATTTTACTTGGTGCCCCTAAACTCTTATTTTTTTTAGGACATAATTGAAAATTTCCCCAATTCCACCTTTTTATGCTGGGCATGTGTGAACAGACCTTCATGTCATCTGTCCATGCAGAGAAGTCTGTTTAATGTCTCCCTGACTGGAAGTCCTTTGGGAGCTTTGGGAATTTCCTTTCTCCTCTGCAGATTCCCCTTTTCTAAGCTATTGTCACAAGACTTGAGTGCCCAGGGGATGCAGAGTGGCAGGTTCTTCCTCTCTGCTCTGCATTCCTCTTCTCATTTCTATAATGTACTGGGGGTAATAGAATTCAGGTTGTGATAACTTCCAACTCTCTTTCCTAACTGATAACAGTCCTGACAGCTTATTGCTCTGTGTATAAAATTGTTTTCCTCACGTTTCCTTGCATTTATTGACTAGATCCCATGCCCTGACTGCTCAAGCTTTCAGCGTTCCATGATTATTTTTCTTCCTTGTCCAATCCTAATTTTTAACAGAAGAATTTTTGAAAGGCTTTTTTGGAAACCGAGGAATATTGTTGCTGTTGCATCATTTTTATTTTCCTGCTGCTTAGCTCCTCCAGAGGCTGCAGTAAAAGATGACTTCAGCCTGTGTAAGCAAAACTGTTTAACCCTTTGTTGTGTTTGTGTATTTGTTAATCCATTATGGTATCCAGAACCTGGACCCGATGGTATTTATTGCTGGAGTTCCAGGAGGCAAAGGATTGTGGAGAAAATAAAGGACATTTTTCTCCCTCTCAGTAAGTTTCCTGGTGAGTCATATGATAAATACTTAATATCTGAACAGCAGCAGTTGCAAGGATTAAGTATTGATGCATGTTTGGAGCAGAGTATTTTCTGTAAATGACTCCATGCTGTGGCAACTGGAAGAGCTTCTGTGTCCACTGTAGGAATGGAGAAAGGAATGGCAGGGAAAGCTAATTAAGCTGTAGAAATCACCTTAAAATGTGCACTGAAGTTTTTGGGTTCAAACATGTCAAGAGATGAAATTTAAACAGCACAGCAATGAGTTCTACTGCAGCCCAGAGCCACCAGTGCTGTGGAAGAGCCTCATGTCACAACTGACTCGAGAAGTTACTGAAATGTATCAAAATCCACCTGGAGCCTGTTCATCTTCCCTTTGTGAATGGATAGAGTGAAACAGGAGGGATGGGGACTGCTGGAGCAATGTTCTGTGAGAGCCTCTCCAGCCCACAGCTGATTGTTTGTTTACTCTGCTGTTAGCAGGCAGCAGGGCTGTGCCAGCAGCTCACCCACGCAGCTACAGCAGTGTCTCTTCCTGCCACAGTCACCTAAAAACCCACCTGCTGCTTTGTCACAGATCTTTGGCATAACACCTCCTGCTTTTGGAATGAGGAGACTCATTCCTAAACACCCCTGAACACTCCAAGTGCAACTGTGACATTTTAGAGTGAGTTCTTAGTACCTTATAAGGGCTGAGTACTCCAGCTGACTTGCCTTTGCTTTCCATCAAGCAAAAGGCTTTCTAGGCTTTTCAGGAATGAGCCCCAGTACACCCAGTTAATTCCCCTTTGTGCCTTCTGGCAGTATCCCCACCCCTTCCTTCTGGGCACACACCCTAACTAATGCCCCTGAAAGCTTTAGGGAGAACACTGGGCTGAAGGAAGATGCAGAGGAATAGGTTCTTCCACTTTGCATTAAACAGGCTGCCCCTTGTAGTGACAGTTTCCACTGTAACCACAGTGAAACTCCCAGAGCTGAGGGTGTTTGCAAACAGCTCTAGTGATGTTCTTTTGATCCAGCTCCATTATCCCAGCATGACTATCCCTGAAAAACCAGCCCATCAGCAGAACAGCAATGAACACAACCACACTTGCATTTTTAAGACTGTGTATTGAAGTCACCAAAGAGGAATATGCTGCACATCCTGCAGGATTTCCTTCCCCACCCCACTATTTTACACACGTATTAGAAGGGAACAGCTGGTGTCATACAGGCAGCAGTGCTGAGGAACTGAAGGTCAGGTGAGAGGTGTCTTGTCCAGGTGTGTGCCAGAGAGGCAAAGCTGTACCCTGGCAGTAGCAGCTATGGCGACAGGGACCGCAGCGCCGTGTCCTTGGCTGCCAGGTGCGCAGACATGTTCTCCCGGAACTCGTGGAGGTAATTGTACTGCTGGAAAGCACAACCAGATCGGCAGTGAGAGCTCTGTGCTGCCAGGAGAGACACCACCCACCTTACAAAGCTGTTTGATGCCCCAGGGTGAAACCATTCATTCTTCTTGGCTTACAGACCCAGGATCTTGGCTTGGATCCTGTGAGTCCCCATAAAGGGCACAAGTGAGCATAAGGTAAGGCAAAATGTGGCCCTCAGAGGCAGGAGCTGTCAGAATTCAAAGCTGCTTTATTTTGAATCATTTGGGTTGGAAAAGGCCTTTAAGATCACTTCCAACCATTCCCCAGCACTGCCAAGACCACCAGTAACCATGGCCCCAAGTGCCACATCTACAAGGCTTTTAAATCCCTGCAGGGATGGTGACTCCACCACTGCCCTGGGCAGCTGTGCCAGGGCTGGGCAAGCCTTTTGGGGAAGAAGTTTTCCATGTTATCCAATCTAAACCTTCCCCTGGTGCAGTTTGAGGCCATTTCCTCTCATCCTATTACTTGTTCCCTGGAAGCAGAGCCTGACCCCACCTGGTTACACCCTCCTGTCAGGGAGTTGGGGAGAGTGAGTAGGTCTGGGTCACCAAGAGTGTTGCTCTCTGCATGCTGAATCCATGATGCAGATCACAGTGTTTACTCAGTGAGGTGATCTACAACAATTTGTTGTAACAGTGCTGAGGTGCATCCTGTACATTGTGTGGAGCATTGATAACCAGATATTCAAAATGAGGTAAAAATGCTGATCAGGTGAGGCTGAAGCACAGATCACCCACCCCAAGGGGCTGTGAGGGATTCTAGTTGTAACATGCTCATATCCTTCCCCACTCCCTCAACCAGGGACACAAGCTGCTCCTCACCTGCCCTCGCTTTGTGGAGACTGATTTTCAACAAGTAATTTAAACATGATTTGCCTTCTAGAAAGGCCTAGAGCTAACAGAGAGACAGACTTTAGGCAAATCTTTCTACTCAGGAACTGCTGTCCTGTAGAGCTTTTAAATGTCAGCTCTCTCCTGTACATAGAACTGTTTGAAGTGCAACATCTGGGACTTGTATTGACAGAAATGCATATACAAGAGAGGCTGAAAATCCCAC